>NC_137225.1:5255380-5382880 GCF_949987685.1 Ammodytes marinus | reverse complement strand
CATCATGATTAGTGCACAGGTGTACCTTAGACTGTCCACAATAAAAGGCCACTCTGAAATGTGCAGTTTTTTGCTTTATTGGGGGTCTGGGGACTCAAAACCAGTCAGTATCTGGTGTGACCACCATTTGCCTCATGCAGTGCAACACATCTTCTTCGCATAGAGTTTATCAGATTGTCAATTGTGGCCTGTGGAATGTTGGTCCACTCCTCTTCAATGGCTGTGCGAAGTTGCTGGAGACGGCTTATGGTGGAGAAATGAACATTCAATGCACGAGCAACAGATCTGGTTGACATTCCTGCTGTCAGCATGCCAATTGCACGCTCCCTCAATGCTTGTGGCATCTGTGGCATTTTGCTGTGAGACAAAACTGCACATTTCAGAGTGGCCTTTTATTGTGGACAGTCTAAGGCACACCTGTGCACTAATCATGATGTCAGATCAGCATCTTGATGTGGCACACCTGTGAGGTGGGATGGATTATCTCAGCAAAGCAGAAGTGCTCACTATCTTTACATCGCCTTCACTGGTCAAAAGTAAAGCTGGCAAAGTTCACACCTATCGATCCCATATGTGACCGATGCAAGCAAGTGCCGGCTACGCTTTCACACATGTTCTGGTCCTGTCCGAAACTTAATAATTTTTGGCAATTGATATTTAAAACCTTTTCAGATGTTTTAGAAGTACATATAGAACCTTCTGCTATCATCGCAGTATTTGGAGTTACTCCACAGGATATACATCTTACGTCCAAAGCGAGACAAATTATAGCTTTTGCATCTCTCTTGGCTAGACGACTTATACTCCTCAAGTGGAAAGAGAAGTTCTCCCCAACCTTTAAAATGTGGATTAAAGATATGATGCATCACTTAGTGTTAGAGAAGATTCGTTACTCTACTAGAGGGTGTGCTCAGAAATGTTATGCTCTATGGAAACCTTTTTTGACCTATGTGGAGAGGATAGATTATGCTAATATGGGAGTTTAGTGCTGCTGACCTAATTTCTTTCTCGATTTTAGCCTATTTACTGAGGTGTAATTTTATTTTCAATCTGTATTTATTTTTTGTATTTTCCCCTGTCAAACTGTTATTTAACTGTTTGCATGTATTTCTGTTTTTATTTTGATTTTGTCTTTTTACTTGTGTGCATTTCAATTGTGATCCCTGAATGCTATTGTTATAGAATGGTACAGTGTTACTGTTAAAGGGGTGGGGCTCTGTTGGAGCAAGTTGGGGTGGGGGCGGGGGGGTTATAATTGTATTAATCTAATTGTATCTGCATTGCATTCTGTAAAACGTCAAAAATACCAATAAATAAACCTTGAGAAAAAAAAAAAGAAGTGCTCACTATCACACATTTAGACAGATTTGTGAACAATGTTTGAGATAAATGGTACAATTGTGTATCTGGAATGAATTTTAGATCTTTAAGTCCATCTCATGAAAAATGGGAGCAAAAACAAAAGTGTTGCGTTTATATTTTTGTTGAGTGTAGTTTATCAATATTTCTCTTTATATAAAATACTGGCAGATGCTGCAACGCTGGACCACTCTTACTCACTACATCAAAGTACATACAGTATGCTCAATGTCACTGGATTAAAGGGATTTCATTAAGAAAATGTAGGTTGCAGTATGAACACATTAACACACACACACACACACACACACACACACACACACACACACACACACACACACACACACACACACACACACTAGCCTACATGTCTAAATGGTTTTGGATATGTGTGGAAGTTTCCATTGATTTGTCTGTCATGATACTAGGACACAGTGACACGATTTAATGGTAACATCAATGGCTGTTTGGTTGCTAGTGGATTGTTATACTGAGGGTTTATTCATATTCTGATATATGTCCACTCATTTTGAATGATTATTACTCTATTGGTCTTACGTGTAGATTCCAGATATTTTTGTCATTTTTTGGGGGCTGGCCTCAATTAGTCCCCAGAATGTACAGAAGTCCACACTAACTGGGACAGCCCTGCAGATGTAAAAAGCAGTAGTTGTACATCTAGCAATGAAGGAAAGGTATAAAAGAACATTGTTACATTATTGTTTCTGGCTAATAGAAATGCAGTGGTTGAGCAGCAGTGTGTGGCAGTCTGTGTGATGTATTTAAAACACCTGCAACTCAATTTGTCCTGTCATCTTTACAGAACAACAACACAATGTGACAGTCGAAGGTAAAACGTGCTCTGTTTTCCTCTTTTATGTGGAGCAATGCCTTTTGTTAACAGGTAGACACAGATAGAAGCAATGAGGGTGACATGTGTGTGCTAAATATAGCTGCAATAATAATAGTTTGTCTTTTTTTTTATAATACCCGATTCATAATGCCCGTTTGACTCACAATAACCAATCCAACCCTTTTATCTAGGAAGTGTGTGGTGTGTGTGTGTGTGTGTGTGTGTGTGTGTGTGTGTGCGCGGGTGCATGTGTGTGTTGTGTGAGCGTGTGCATATATGTGTTTATCATATTTCTAGCCTGAATCTCCCCTTGTGTGGCTGACAGGCTGTTAACAGTTACTACAGTGTTATATAAATAAGTGTGTGTGCCTATAGGTGTGTGGGTGTGTTTCAGTGGAGCTACAATTACTTGAACAGGAAGATTGTAAAAACACACACTAACATGCACTCACACACATAGGTTAAATGTGCTTTGCCCTTTAGAGTAGGTGTACATCAACTTGAATCCGGGCATACCCACTAGAGTTATCTGAACAGGAAGCACACATATATATTTATGGGACTATTTTTCTTCATCGAGCAAATATGTCGTATTTTTCAGGAAGCACACAAAACTTCCACACAAACGTCTTTCATATAGCACCGTAGTGAGGCAAAAATAAATCTGGAATCCAGTCCGAGACAAATTGCTTTTTTTATTTTCCAGTCCCTCTCTTTTTTTTTCTTGCCCACGGGAAAAGTTCTGTTTGCTGGTGTCCAGGTGCGCCTGATCACGGAGAGGGAGAGCGGAAGAGAGAGAGAGAGAGAGAGAAAGAGAGGGAGAGCGGAAGACAGAGAGAGAAAGAGAGAGTGAAGAGAAGGGAAGATCAAACATCTCCCATCCATCAGCTTTACCAGCCAGTGCCCTTGAACACAGCAATCAGTACATATAAATCAGGACTCTCTTGCCTGTGCCTTGAATACTCTCACTGTACTACACTACACTACACTACACTACACTACACTACACTACACTACACTACACACACTCACACACACACACACACACACACACACACACACACACACACACACACACACACACACACACACACACACACACACACACACACACACACACACACACACACACACACACACACACTCACACACACACTCCAACATTACCAACAATGGACCCTCATTCTATAACTACCAGCACATTTGTACTGTGAAACGGGGAGTAGAATCCCAAAGATATGTACAATATGAATGACTAGATTCTTTGCATGTGGTTTTTCAGCACACTAAAAAGTTTGCTGAATCCACACAATAACATATGTATGTATGATTGTATTGACTTCATACTGTTTGCAAACATCAAGAATCATCTGCTGACTTTATTCTTAACCTTGTTCCTGAGGGAAAATCTTTCTGTGTTGGTTATTTCACTGTACAGGGTTACAAAACCTTTAATTCCATAACCTTGAAGTGACGCACCAGGTTGATAACCTGCTGTATGGCATAGACATGGAAGTAAAGGGGGAAATATGTGGTAAGACAGGATTTTTCTTTTCCTTTGTGTCTGCCTCACTCTCTCTGCCAATCTCAGGGCTCTGGTACAGTTACTTTGAAATTGAATTTGGCTTGTTCTCAACAGCGGTCAAATGCAGCACCGGTTGTAAGTGCCAGTGTATTACAGAGTGTGTGAGTCATGGTAACAAAAAAAAACAATTTGGACGGTGGCTACATTAAAAAAGAAAGCTCATCATAATATACAAGAAAGTGCAAAAAAACATGTGTTGTAGGGTCAGGTGGTCCAGAGACTCCAGCCTGCCTCAATTGTTATTCTCTCCTGCATAACAGTCTGGCATTTGTCCAATCTCAGTGGGACAGAGCCCATCCCCGTCCGTTAGCAGGAGGCAGCCCCTGATTGGTTCCTATAGTCCCAGAATTCAACATAGATAGACAAATAAGCTTGTGAGATATGGCTGGTCTCAAGAGGCTAGATTGTTGACTACATGATCCAATCAGGGGCTGCCTTCCACTCTAAGGTATGAAAGTTAGTGACGTGGGTCCTGATTGGCCCGTTATTTATTTGAGCGGGCTCCTCCCCACGGAGGTTGGAGAAAGGCCAGACTGATCTGAGGGAGAGAAACGAATGTGAAGCTTGCCTGAGATCAGCCCCGTTCCACCAGGCTAGTTGAGCGCTGTACGAAAGCTGTGACAGGAGGACTTCTGCTTGGTCCCACCTGTCATGTTTCAGTTGGCTGTTCCTTTGGGGTCATTCTACATTTTCACCCCGTATTTGCATTGTCATTCAGCCTTTCCTCCTCCTCACCCTCCATTATGTCTTTTCCTCCCTCACTCACACGTATACACTCATGTTCCACGCTTCTTCCTTGTATTTAGTGATAGTTAGCCAAGCCTCATTCCCCTCTCAGTTCATTTGTGTCTCACTGTTTCTGTGACCTTTACCTGTGCTGTGACGCTGGGTGTTGCTGCGGTTGCGTATGTGTGCAAGCATGTGAAGTTTTTGAGTTGACCCCAGGGTGCAGCATGCTTGTCCCCATCCCCTGTCTTTGTTCTGTGTCTGCCCTATTGTGTTCCAGGGAGAGTGTGTGTGTGTGATGGGGACCCACACTTTGAAGCCCAAAGACATGCAACAGTATACAGTATACATTTGCTCTCTGGCCGGCTTTTAAAGACACTATCCGGATTCCAAATAGCGAGAGCCAAATTGTCTGGCTTGTATCCTTTTGTGTAGTGTAACTTCATATTGGATATGCAGGTCTTTTTAAGCTTTTTCAAAGTTTAACAGAGGTCATTTGGTCAGGCAGGAGCAGAGGGAATAGGTGCTCCAGGAAGGATTTGATGGTGTGAATGCATAACAGGATTGGTTCCATTTGAATTGATTGATTGATTTGATTCCTTTTGATTACCAGGTATCCCAATTCAAAAAGCTGCAATTTCTTTACAGGGGTCGCACACAAATCAATGCACTGCAATCAACTGATTTGTAACACAGGGGATTTTGAGTGATTTCACTACACCAGACTCAATAAGAGGCTAATGGAGGACCCTGATGAGAATGGTTGGCAGGCCCATGCGTCACTGCTCATTTTCATCATAGATGTCGATCTCACTTCATAAGCCCCGAATGTGAATAAAAGCAGAAATATGGGATCATTTGAGGGCAGGCAGTATTTATGATCCTCTTGTAGTACATGAGGCATTGTGTTGTAAATTGTTCATCACTGACGAAAGAAACAATATAATTTAAATAGTTTTTTTGACCTTACAATGGCTGTAACTTTGACTTTGCTAAAGCTATACGAATGGAGTGAGACCGATCGCATATACTGTAGATACAGCAATGTGGGCTTACAAGGTGTCCATCCATCCCCATATCCTCTAGTACGGGGGTCACTAACAGGCGGACCGCGGTCCGGGTCCGGACCCAGACGCCGTCCTATGCGGACCCGGACCTGTAGTCAATCAATTATTTAAGTATTTAAAATTTTTGACGGGGCGCTTCTATTTTGACCGGCGCAGCTTTTCTAGACTTTACGGTACTGGTTTAGCGAATCAGGAAATGCTTTCGAGTTAAGCCATCCCGCCTCCTGCTACTCAGGCAGGCAATCGAATCTGTGCATTCCCGGCTCAGGCTGGCTCACAGACAAAGAGACAGTGAGCTATCATGCGAGAGATGACAGAGAGAAGTGCAAGAATTACGAGAATTTCAGCGAAATAAATCAGATTAGAGTGAGAAAGACAGCGGGAGGAGAGTGAGAGACAGCTTTCTCTCTCGCTCGCCCGCTCACTCACCGGCTCTGTGTGTCGCGAGCGAGTTAACGAGCGATCAACAGCTGAGTTTTTTCCTATTATTTACTATCTATGGTTTTTTCCCCTTTTGTAAGACTGGTGAAAACCGATCAAGGTGCAATCATGTGGACTCTCTATTACCCTGATGTAGACCTATGTGTGAATGACACAGACATAAGATTGACATAATCACCAATCGCCAGCAGCACTGCATCTACTGCCCACAACAGCAACAGGAAAAACATTATTTTTAAATTTTTTTTGTATGTAGGCTAGTTTCAATTATCTACATTTTAAGTTTTACATATTCTTAGTAATGGCAGAATTTATAAATACAGGTTAATTTTTTAGCAAGATATTTGGCAGTAGCCCCCACTAACATTAGCGAAAGCTAGTGGTCATCCGTCCCTCAGTCCAGTTATCTGGCTGCTAGCAAGTTATGTTGTTTTGTTAATTTTTCTATTCATCTTAACTATATTAAATGTTGACCTTTTCTTTTATTATTTCCCCCAGAATGCACCAGAATGCTCCGATTACATTCTAAAAACACAAAAAAAAATTACTGGGGGGGAAACCCCCAGACCCCCCTACAGGGGTTTAGTTTCTGACATGTCACTTTTTCAGAGCTTTTCAAAATTGCAAAATAAAAATCCAGTATTAGACAAAGTGGGAGATTACTATGTTAAACAAACATAGTAGGTATAGTGAAGTTTAGAAATTATACATTGAAAATATTTCTCAAAATTATTTAATTTTTCAAAAATGAATTATATATTTTATCTTTATTTTAAGATTATTATTATATTTATTTTCACCATTTTATTTTTAAATGCAGCCCTTCTCTATGAAGAGATTAGTTTCAGTTGAGTCACTTAAATAATACATATATCTTCAGCATTATATATCTATAATTATTTAAAAGTGAGAATAAATATTGTTGAAATGTTTTTGAATTGTTCTTTCTATATTGATCTGACAGTCAGTTGTTAATTACATGCAGACGTTGATACAACTACTAGGCTACTTCACTATATATCACACTGAATCATAACGCAAGTTAGACATTATGATGTTCCGGACCTTTGCTTGAGGACATTTTCTCTAACTGGACCTATTTGAATTTTAGTTGAATACCCCTGCTCTAGTAGGTTGAAGGGACAGAATGCCACTTGACTAATCATATAGTGCCACCAGCAGATTATTATGTATTATGTAAAGTATCTCAACATGCCTAGACAATTACTTTGATGATCCCCTTGCCACAATTATTTGATTAGATTGCCATTTATTCTGGGACACAAGCATTTCCCCTCAGGATGAATAGCCAATGATATGTGTGTGTGTGCATGCATGCGTCTATGACTTCTCATTGTCTTATCATCCAAGGTATTCCCCAACAGGAGATAGAAAGTGGTGATAGGGACAACACACACACACACACACACACACACACACACACACACACACACACACACACACACACACAGACACACACACACACACACACACACACACACACACACACACACACACACACACACACACACACAAACACTGGCTGGATTGAAACTGCCAAGAACCCTTGAATCTTCGTCTGGACAGTGGCTTCCTTACATTTACACATTGAAGCCCACACATTGAAACACACATGCAGCATCGGACGTGCAGCCGAGACCCTCCTTTTATAGGATCCAATCAATAGTCAGTCTAGCTGCCTCCCACATTGTACTGATGATGCCAACTTGTCCTTGTCTTCTCTCTTTCTCTCTCTCTCTCTCTCTCTCTCTCTCACACTCACACACACACACACACACACACACACACACACACACACACACACACACACACACACACACACACACACACAATCCCACTTACTTTGGGTGACTGTAATTGACTCTGACTTGTTAAACATCTCTGCCTCTTTGTACCAATGAATCATGCTTCAAACTGAGAATGGGATGTGGGATGTTTTAATAATGATTAGACAGCAGTCACGAGTCGTCCTCTGTCATTATACCATGTACAGAGAGAGAGAGAGAGAGAGAGAGAGAGAGAGAGAGAGAGAGAGAGAGAGAGAGAGAGAGAGAGAAACCGTTGGCACTTCCTCCCTATTCCTTTCATACCACATTTCTCATTCTTTTCCCTCCCCCCTTGCCCTTCTCTCCCACGACATTTACACTTTCCATTAAAAGTGCAACCTCAGTACGTCTACAGTCACAGTTAAGCCAGTATGGTTATAGCTCCAATAGGCTAATTTAATTGGACTACTGTCCTTGTATGTCCCAGTATACAAGCCTGCAACAAGTGTATCAGATAGACGTACCGATGAGCCAACCAATCAACAACCAATATAGTGATAAAGAAAATTGCGGTCAGGATGTAAATCTGTCATCAAAGAATGATGAATAAAGTATATTATGCATTTCATGGGGTTGTTTTGCTCTTTTACTCTCTCTCTCTCTACCTCTCTACATCTCTCTGTCTCTGTCAGCCTGATGTGGAGATGAGGCTCGTCTCTCTCTCTCTGTGTCTCTCCACCACATTATTTTTTAACCCAGTAGAATCGTGACACAGAGATGATAAAAGGAGAGAGATGATCTACTTCCTTCTGTCTGCTGCAGCCTGATGGTCGATAGTGGGAGTCTGGCAATGCATTGTGGGATTCTAACTTTGTTCTTCATGTTATCCCTAGGTCAGTGCCAGGTGTGTGTGTGTGTGTGTGTGTGTGTGTGTGTGTGTGTGTGTGTGTGTGAGAGAGAGAGAGTTATATTCAGGTCCCTCCTGTGGGCTGAGCCATCGGTATGCACACACAGTATATTTTTGTAGTCTCCACTCCCCCACACACACAAACACAGACCATACACTTCCCAAAAGAAAGCCACACGGACCTAATTAGTGTCTCACTGCACCTCTAAACTCAAACTCTTTGCTTGACAGCCTGCTGTCATTCATCTGGTTGTGATACTTGTTCCATAGCAATTGGAAGCCAGACAGATTTTGACTTTTTAATGAGCTTTGTTTAGAGATGTGTATTGAAGTTTGAGCTCTCTGTAGTATTCAACTTCTTCTACTTGTTCATCTTGACTTGAGTGCTGCCATTGCACCATCTCAATGTCAAGAGCTGGTCGCTGTTCCCAGTCATCTGAATGATACTGGATACATGCTGGAGCTTCTTACTGGATGGAATTCTCTGTTCCAGTTGAAGTGGGAGTTTCCGAGTTCCAAGTCAAAAATTTCAACTGGAACGAGGTCGGAATACCTCATTTGAAGCTGGGAGAGACTTCGCCAATCCCAAGTCCAACATTCAACATGGCTGCTCAGCACATGAACAGCAGTAAACACTTTGATATTAGAACCTTTGAGCTTTTCTGTATTATTTGAGTCACATTAAATCACCGGTACACATGGCACTGCTCATTGTGTATCTGTAGATATGTTGCTACCATATTTGTATGCAGAAAACACAACATTGTTATCCACTGGTATTGCTAACAACAGCTAACCTTTGTGACATCATCTCATGTCATTTCCCACTTGTGCTACTGTAACACAGTCAACTCTGACATGACATCACTCCCAGTTCTGACGACTTACCCCGTAATGTAAGTCAAGGTTAGATTGTCTCTTGAAAGTTGTCTTGAAGTAACCCTCAATGAAGTTTTGGAATGTGCTCCCCTTTAGGGTTAAATCACACATATTGAGATGTTTTAGAGGACCAATCCTTCCTCCAGGGCTTGTCTTCATGTCTTCCAGAAGGTCAGTTATTTATCCATGAGAAGATGGAGGTGTCTGCCCTGATGGATGGAGGATGGTCTTGTATCAGCTGTGGGGGGTTCTGGTTAACAGAGCTGCCTTTCCCTGCTGCTGTGGGGAGGTTGTTGGCCCAAGGTTTCCCATGGCTGAGGAGTGTGTAGCCTGTGCAGCCGTTTATCACACCTCAGCGTCAGGACTGAGGTCTGCTGTTGCGTCTGCCAGTCGGGCTGTAGCCATTCATCACAGGGACAAATGGCTCTGGAATGGGTGGGGCTATCCATCACTGTGAGCTGGCCCCATAGGATAGCAATTGGGGCCTGTCAAGCTCCACTACATATTAGCCATGAATCAGAGGTTGTAACTCTCGCTGAAAATGGTTGTACTATGGTGAATTGTATTACGATTATTATTTTTTTAGAATAGGGAAGTCAATTTGAAAAAGTTGTTCAATCTAAATAGCCCGAAGAAGTGATTAGCCAGTTTGGTATTATTGTTAAATGAACGTACAGAAGTGATAATGTATACATCTACGCGTGAGTGCTCAAAACAGTTGCTTAATTTAAAATCAAATTGAATGAAATCAATTGTATTTATATAACCAAGGAGCTGTATGGAGTATGCAGCAGTAAGTCCAACACCACTGTCATGTTTTAGCTAAGTTATCAACTCATTGTTACATCACATGATGACACACAATAGTGCAGTAGCCAGGAACAAATGCTCTCTAAAACCCCGCCCACGTGCTTAAAAGGTCTCACAAAAGATACAGTATGTGTCATATGGAGACAAAATGTGCATCTCAGAATGATACATTCAGCGCTATCCTCAACAATGTAACTTTCCTTTTTTTTCTGTTAGGGAGTATTTATGAGCAAAAATACACACACACACACACATACACTCTGGCAATGTTCCCTTCCTCCTTATTTGGGCAATTCATCAAGATAATGTGCAAGCAGAGCTGACGTGAATTACGTGTGGTGAGTGTACTTCTTGTCTGATGATAAAGGATGCCCAGTTTCCTCCTGGGCCACGGCATGTAAATATAAATGAATCATTGCATTCCAATGGCTCCCTGGATGTTTGTGAGTGTGTATTTACTTGTGCACCTCTACTTGTGCACAATCTGTATTAGAGCTAGTGTGTGTGCGTGTTTGTGTGAGTGTGTGTGTGTGTGTGTGTGTGTGTGTGTGTGTGTGTGTGTGTGTGTGTGTGTGTTTTTCTTAATTCAGTACACTCCAGGTCAGAGTCAGCTCCGTGCCTCCTCCTCCTCTCTGGCTCTCTCCATATTCAGCAGTCTGGACACATGCCCAAATACCAAATATTTAATAATTCATGAACTTTTTGCCCCAAAAGTGTTTCAGCTGCCAGTCTCCCAGAAAGTGCTCATCAAAGCATTGGAATCTTTTAGAATCTATCTACTGATTGGACATGAATACTTGGGCAGGATTTCCCAAATCTACTCACAACTTCTCCTTACACATTGTTGCCAGCACAACTGCAACTCATGAATAGCTTCAAGGGAGCACTTTGTTTGAATCAATCCTTTTGTATTTCAATGTAAAGTTGCACAGCTTGTGTTCAGGCTAAAGGGATTACAGTTAAAAAAAAGTGCAAAGTTTTTGCACTTTTGTTATTTTGCAGCCATTTATTATGCTGACTGAATAAGTTTAATACAATTGCATTCTTAGTCATCTTATCATGTATTGTGCACCCTCATTAGTGTACATATCAGAGACAAGGGGGGATAGTTATATAATTACTTTTCTACAAAGTGGTTGGATGAAACATAATGAAAAAGATTTAAAAAAAATACATAAACATTAAGAAAACATGGCAATGTTCAATGTATACACTGCATCTCTCTCTCTCTCTCTCTCTCTCTCGCTCTCTCTCTCTCTCTCTCTCTCTCTCTCTCTCTCTCTCTCTCTCTCTCTCTCTCTCTCTCTCTCTCTCTGGGTGCTAAGTCTCAGCCAGTTTTCGTTCTAAATCTAAATTGATTTTTTTAACATTGTCCATTGTGAGGCTGCAGTCCTCTGACAGAGTATCAAGTGATTTATTGTATGTGAAAGCTCCCGTTTATGAGTCACCACAAATACCCAGACGCGTGACACACAGGAGGACACACACACAGGTCTTTGTCCAATAAATGGAAAGCGTCTCTCATATGAAACACATACACTTACACCCTATAGGAAAGCAGACTGGCTGCATACTGTATATTGGAAAAGGAAGCTTTGGCAATGTGTTCATATTTGCATGTACATTTTTAGCTGGTATCACTTGCCGGCACATACAGAATGGTTGTATATGTATGCATTTTTTGTATTGTGTGTCATGCTGATCCCTTCAAAGGATTTCATAAGCTTCTAATTGAATTTTGTAATGACACCCAAATTAGAACAGGATTACTTTGAGCTAAAAACAAACTATTCAATATCTCTGCTTTTTTAACATGATACCACCCCTATGAACACCAAGTGCTGAAAAAGTGGCCTGTGGATGTTGTTTTGGGGGGAAAGGTAAGGTTTCTGACAGATGGCCGACAAATGAAATGAAAAAGCCCTTGATAAGTGGAGAAAGGCAATGCATGTAGGTGCTTTTGCATTAGTCAAGATTTTCAAAAGATGTGTTAATATTGTTAAAAAACTAGTTACAACTCTTTTTTTTTAAACTACTTTTTCAAAGTTGTTTAAACTACTATTACATTAACCTTCAAATCATTACACTTGATTGAAGGGGTAACAAACTATGTTGTAAAAAATAATCACTCCGTAACATCCCTTCTTATCTGCAGAGGCTACTCATAATCTTAACTCTAGATCATAAGACTACTCTTTATTGTATCGTTACGCTGACAAATGGTCTGAGTGGCATAAGAGAAAAACCTACAGGCCGTAAATCCAGTCAGACGCTGTACAGCGGTGACAATTTAAGATTTCAGTGTCCACTTGGTACACCCTCTCTCTCTCTAATCTAACCCGTAGGTACAGACAAAATGTTCTCAGTATTTATTACAAGGTCTTAAGGCTTCTATCCAAAAACAATACTTTTTTGTCATTCTCATATCTGTTGGCACATCTTTAATGTCACCCCCAACAAAATAAAATTAACAAAATATTTGATCAATTTAGGGCGAGATTTATGGCCTAGCATTTGTTTGGACTCAAAGACAAAGTCATTGTGTGTTGTTGGCCATAAGAGTACATTGTACATCTATCCAGACGTGACCTTCACATATCTTCTTCAGCTCAGGAGAACATATAGAGGAGTTGGTGGAGGGGGGCTGGGCTCATTTAGCTGTGGCCCATGATGGACGATCATCCAGGTATACCACAGTTCATCTATCATCTTAATGCGTAGTACTGACACTGACATGACTCTAGGCGGGTGCTTACAGGGTGGCGGTCCTGCAGACATATTAATAATGACTGTTTAAGGTTGCCCTTGTAACTGAGTGAGTCATGTTGGATGATCAGGAGGTGGGGAGCTTAAATTTCTGTTTTAAAAAAAAATTAATGCAAAGAACAATCATGCAGCAATTACTGAGCAACCATAGCTGCAACATTTCGCCCCCTACACACTCAAAAACAGAGTACTAGGAAAGCCCAAAGAGACAATATGATTGTGTCTTCTTCCCTTTGATATATTTCCAATTCTCCCCCTACCGCCTGGTGAGGGCTACAGGCAATTTGGAGGAAAAACAAATCATCTACCCAAAGGATGTTCAATCTCCAGTTTTCTTCTTTTTTTTTTCATTCAGGCAGGTCAATTGCATTAATACCTGTTGTGTTCATTTGCACGGCTGAGTTCAATCTCACATCAAAGACAGGGAGAAATACCTATAATTGTCCACGGGGGCTTGTAACTTCAATAACTTAGAAAGGCTCCAGGACAGACTTTAAAGAGCTAATCAATACACTCTAAGACCCTTACAAGTAATGTGTAATTATTGGCCACACGCCGGCTACTTGCCTAGGTGATATTACACAAGTATGAGCATACACAGCAGATCCAAATATAGCTAGAAGTAGTGTGCCGTTCTACAGACTCTTTTGTTAAACTTTTGTTTTCTAAAGCCAAACCCTTTAGTTAGGGCTTTGCTTCATCACAGCTGATTCCCATCATGCAGCTTGATGTGGACCTTATTCTTAAATGCTTAGGAATTAAACCTAATTCTGGTACAAAGTGTCAACCGGGGCCCATTGTAGAGACCTACGACATAGGTTTTGATTTGTACATTTGTCCGGTTAATATATCCACCATAACACTAAACAGTGCATCCCATGTGGTGGGGCATGTTGTGTTTTAAATGTGTAAATGATGTACATTATCACTGTTCCATTCACTGTGATAGAGTGGATGTAGTCCACTAAACTACACATTTCACACAATGCACAGTAGATGCCAGAAGGAATTTCTCCAATCTCATTACAATGGTCTTTCCTGCTGAATCGTGGTTATGCCATCCATTGTAAAAGTAGATGTTTATACACTCTTTGATGACAGAAGAGCTCCATGCTGTTTAGGCGTAAAGATTCTTCAAGACCAAGCTGGCTGTCTGAATTTCTTGAATTGTCCAGGATGGAGACTGTATTCTGGAGTCAGGGGTTTAGACACAATAGCTAAGAGGAGCCTACACACATCTCTTCATGGCCCTGTTCCTTCCAGTATATGAAAACTATTGGCTGTGATTTGGTCGAGCAAAAACCTATGCGGCCACTGTTGTAAGAACTTTACTTTCCTGGCTCCTGAACTTTAATAAATAATGTTAAATACAAATGACTAAAATTGTTAATTAATAACAATATAATTCATCAGTACTTCATCAGACTGATAGGTTCCAGGACCTTATACCACAATGCCCAAAGTATCTACCATATAGCATATATCTGAATGACATTCATACTGTAATATAGGGGGGTGTAGGACTTGAGAGGAATTTGACCACTTGCAGACTTGATGGCCAATCATTTCCAAGAGGGATTTAATGAAGGTGTATAGAGCTGCAGTTAAAGATGGCAGAGATAAGTATACTTCAAACTTGATCCCTGATGACTTCCATTATCCAACACTGCTTCCAGCGGCATTCAAATAATGCTAAATCCACCTCCACTGCTCATGGTAGAAATATGAAAATTGAAAAGCACAAGATTATAAATGATCCTTTTCCTGGGACTCTAACGTTGACTCATTTGAATTTACATCCAGAGAAGAACCAAGCACGGATCTCACTTGCCATCTTCTTTCTACTTTCTGAATCCCAAAACAGACTGCATACAGGCTGTCATAAAACCAATGATATCCTATATCTAATCCATAACTATCTACCTCTTGGTTTGACTCTTTTGTGTCAGGCCCTCTCTAAACTAGACACTCCAATCCAAACTACTGTAGAAAGTTACCTGACAGTGATGGATTGGCAGTTTGTTCGGTGTGTCTGTCCCTACCGTCCATCCAGGGCCTGCCAGGATGCTCCGTACATTTTTAACAATGTCCATGTCTCATTAGTCATTTTAACAATCCTCCATCAAACTCCACTTGCCATGTCTCTGAGTGGAATCCATCTGAAGTGCTGTACCACATTAGTCTGATATCCCTATAGCCATGCCTCTGAGGTTGACCCTTCTGAGGGGGCATGTTCATGACCATTGTGGGCGTACGTCAGAGGGAACGTATTTAGATCCCCTGCCATTTACTGAACACGACCCATGGTGATAGAACAAGCTATTTAAGAGACTTTATATTCCCCTCTGCTCTGCCAGTGGCTCTAAGCTCAGTGTATGAGCCACTACCAGAGGGGTGTGAGGGAGAGCAGGTTAAACGATCAATGTTCCCCCCTGGATAGGAATGGACGCGTAAAGGAAATGAATGAGCAGTATGGCAACACGACAAAGACAGAGAAGCTCTGTGCTGAAACTCCCATCAGCTTCCCCCAGTCCTCACACTGAAGCAGACACATGCTGTGGCCAGGGAGGGGAGCTGCTGGCTCCCTGATAGAGAAACCAGAGCCAGCACAGTGCACAGTGTTACATCCTAACAGTGTCGTGCCGTGCTTGATTCGGAGACCTGAGCCATTAGTCAGTGCCATCATTGATTTGTTGCTCTGCACCGGCAAACATTTTGCCCCGGGCCGAGTTTGCATTGTCTGAGTGTTTGTGTGTGTTTATTGCCATGACTTGTCTGCTGAGATAAGGGCGTTATATGTGTGGGTGTCTGTGGGTGTGTCTGCAAAAAGCATTTTTAATGGTAAACTTTTCAGAGAATGCTCCTGCTTATGCATCTGTCCATGTGTAGGTGTTTGTGTAAAGGCGAGACTCTGCAGGTTAATAGGGCAGGATTGTATAGAGAGCATCATGAAACTTTGCCAGTGGATGACATTCATAAAAACAATATATATATATTTAATTTAATTTGTATTTTATTTAGTGGTGGGCCGATAACGGCGTTAACGGCTGCGTTAACGCCAGACTCTTATCGGGCGATAAAAAAAATATCGCCGTTAATCTCTTAATTCCACCTCCTGTTCGGCTCATGGGAGATGCTGTTCGCCGTCGGGGTGAACCCCCTTCCGCACGTGAAGGCTCGCTTCACGTGCGGGAAAGCTATAGTGTGAGCGGCCACAGCTTGTATTTTGGTCATATCTAACACTGGACTGCAGGCCTATATAAAAGTGTTGTACCTTTGCTTTCTTTGGGTTAAAAAAAACTCCATCAACTCAGTATCCGTCTAGTCCAAAAAAACTCTGTCAGCTGCTGCTGCAGACGGTGTGCAGACGTGCTCGGAGAATCGGCATCGGCGCATCAACAGTCATTCAATGCAGCGGCAGTAATCATACAACCGAACGGTGTAGAAAGTCCCGTCAGTTAAAAATAGTGATCCAGATTTTAAATCCATGTTAAAATCGGAAGGATATAAAGCTAGTTAGCTTAAAAAAAGTAGCAAACATGTCAACTGTGATGTGTTCAGGCCGGCTCAGTAATATGATTGATGTGTTCAAATGCAACACAAAAAAAAAGAAATTTGAGATTTTGGCGAAACTTGTTTTCCCAGCAAGATAAAATAGATAGTAAAGATGGAATGGAATTATGACCTGTTTAATGTCCTATCTTGAGCTATGATCATATCAGCAATTAAAGCAATAATACAAGTTCTATTTCAACAAAATAATAGAAAATTATCAATTTTGATATCAATAAAGACTTGGATCGTTAAGGAGTCTTGAAAATGGTATCAATATCAATACAAATTAACTCTCCTGTCATCTGAGAGAAATTAAGATGATTTAATTTTTTTAACCGTTAGTATTTACCGGTTAAAAATATTATCGGTTGACTGGTTTACCATGGACATCCCTTATACTGTATATCATACATTGTATGTTTTTTTTTGTGTTATCCCAGTTAAGTTTATTATTAATTTCTTATCATTTAATATTACTTTTAATAGTTCCGGGACGTTGGAGCAATAACCTGGTGTTTTGACACTTCAGTGTGCACTGTGAATTTGAAGTAATGTTCAGTTTTTGAATAAAGATGCAGCATTTACAAATGTTTATTTTTTTTATCCGATTCATCGATTAATCGAAAAAATAATCGACCGATTAATCGATTATTGAAATAATCGTTAGTTGCAGCCCTAAACAATTCATCGTTACCTCTTATGGCCTACAGTTCAAAGTTCATGTTTAACTGAATAAACAGTTTGTAAACACAAGTACATCTTGTTGAACATTATTTATTTTCATCACCAATTATCATAGTAGAACAGCTTCCTCAAGCAGTTTGTGATGCATGTTGGAAACAGGAGATGAGCCCCTGGTCTGATGCGCCACCTGGCTTGAGAAACACGTTCTCAAAGACTTACTTTGAGTCATTATTTAGGAGCACACAGACTTACTTTGAGTCATTATTTAGGAGCACAAAGACTTACTTTGAGTCATTATTTAGGAGCACACAGCAGTGTTTCCCCTACCATTATACAGGCCTGGCGGGGCCGCCAGGCCAACGAGACCCCCCGCCAGGCCAACAGCAGCCTGACTTAAATCATTTTTTTTTTTTTTTTTTTTTTTAATCAATCTTTCATTGATTCCGTAATAATCATTTGCGCGCGTCTGCGCGGCACTGTCGGTCTACCCCTCGTGTGCGCCTGTCTTTACAACCTCTCGTTTGATCATCCCATCAGCTGATCTGTGTGTCTGCGTGTGTGTGTGTGTCTGCGCGCGGCTCGATGCGCGTGTGCATTCGGTGCGCACTTGTTAAACACGGAAGCCAATGAGCAGAAGCATGACTAGCAAGCAAACGCTGAACTAGTGGCGAAAATAAAACCAGCGCCTGCTCTGTGGAAATATTAAGGACTCAGTAACAGGGACGTTGAACAGGAAAAAGTGCTGAGCAAAACTTAGAAAGTTGAAATCGCTACGTCGCCGTGGCAACACAACCAATCTGTATCAACAGCAGAGACAGCGCTGAAAAAACGGCATGCACACGTTTCAGTAAGTTTACAGAAGTGCCACACTGACACTGCTACTGCCTTTGCCATTCTCAGAAGAGCATTCATTTATTTTCAAGGGACATATTAATGTATTTATTGTTTTAACTGTTAAGTTATCTTGAAAACAGCAGGCCATAGTGGGGCTACAAGCTTTATTTTTTTGTATTTTCAATGCTACTTTATTTTTATGTTTCAAATTGAGAAATAGGCTAGATGAAATATAATGGTCGGAATAGGGAATTTGCCTTATGTAGCACACATGTTAATAGGCTAATCATGATGTGTAGCCTATGTTAATTATTTATTTTCAACAAGGCTATTTGCCTAAAAAATAAATAAAAAAAAAATGTCAGTAGGCTAGCTTCAAGGTTAGGTGATTCAGATTATTCCAGAAATGAGTCCTAGACAGGACCTGTCTATATTAGATCTTAGTGTTTATTGTTTTTTATTGAAATCCACGTGTTTTTCTTCAATAGTTTACATGGCTTGTGTCTCCAAATTATTACAGGAAATAGTTATAGGCAGGACATATGACAGTTGTTTACAGAGCACATAATTAATCAGATTTCACCGCTCAAAGTGCACCAGATTGATGCATTTAACTTTAAAAGGATAAAGTTTTCTTCTGCAGGGGGATACCCCCAGACCCCACTAGAAGGTCCATTCTCACCCAGCAGGATCTAAAAATCCTGTGAGAAACACCACATGTACAAACGTACCGAATGTGAAAGCATAACCCTATGCCCTCATTCTTAACGGGCTTTTAAAAGAGGCTCATCCCAAATGGGGTTCGTTTTGGTCAATTTCTTCTAGAAATTTGATACCCACGCGGCGCGCATACTCTTTATCAGCTCTTACCACCGGGCCTAAAAAAAATTCTAGGGGAAACACTGTACTTTGAGTCATTATTTAGGAGCACAAAGACTTACTTTGAGTCATTATTTAGGAGCACAAAGACTTACTTTGAGTCATTATTTAGGAGCACACAGACTTACTTTGAGTCATTATTTAGGAGCACAAAGACTTACTTTGAGTCATTATTTAGGAGCACACAGACTTACTTTGAGTCATTATTTAGGAGCACACAGACTTACTTTGAGTCATTATTTAGGAGCACACAGACTTACTTTGAGTCATTATTTAGGAGCACACAGACTTACTTTGAGTCATTATTTAGGAGCACACAGACTTACTTTGAGTCATTATTTAGGAGCACACAGACTTACTTTGAGTCATTATTTAGGAGCACACAGACTTACTTTGAGTCATTATTTAGGAGCACACAGACTTACTTTGAGTCATTATTTAGGAGCACACAGACTTACTTTGAGTCATTATTTAGGAGCACACACACATTATGAATGAATTCAAATGAGACATTTTAATCTAGATTAATCTAGATTAATTTCAAAATTAATCTAGATTAATCTAGATTAAAAAAATTAATCTATGCCCACCTCTAATTTTATTTAACCTTTATTTCACCAGGAAGGTCCCATTGAGTTACAGTAACTCTTCTCACAGGGAGTCCTGGCCAAGACAGGCAGCAGAAAAGAAGTTGCAGAATTTGCACAAGGCCACACACACACAAACAAAGTACACCACAATTGACACTATACTGCTAAAATTACACTTCATAACAGGCTATATAGAAACAAGCTAATACATACAGTTTAAAAAAAAAAATGTAATGAATTAAAAAATTTAAATTGAAAACAAATTAAAAATAAATAAAAGGCATCAGGTTAAAAACAGTTGCAGTGTTCTTTTAGAGCTGATTGTAACATGTTTTTAAAGGTACTGAGTGGTGGGAGTGATTCTAGTTTTAGAGTGGCTTGAAGTTCATTCCAGACCTTTGGTGCATATGATGAGAAAGCTGTTGTACCCAGTTGTGTTCTTGTTAGTGGTGTGGTTAATAACATATATTCTGATGACCTTGTTTTGTAAACACTGTTATGGAAGGAAAGCAAATTTTAAATGTAAAGGGGTAGTTTACCCATTAGTGCTTTCGCAATAAAAATCAGTGCATGTAGTTTCCTTCTAAGGGAGAGCGAGGGCCATTGTACAGCCTCATACAGAATGCAGTGGTGAGTTCTAGCTGGGGCACCTGTGATGAAGCGCAGGGCTGAATGGTAAATTACATCTAGTTTGTTTAATAGCGATGAGGAAGAATGCATATAAATGAGGTCACCATAATCTAATACTGATAAGAAAGTGCTCTGCACTAACCTTTTCCTTGCTAAATGAGGAAAACACTTTTTCATGCGAAAAAAGAAACCTAATTTAGGTCTAAGTTTTTTTAAAAGGCTCACAATATGGACCCCGAGAGACAGCTTATCATCAAGCCAGATACCTAAGTATTTATAAGACGATACTCTCTCTATTATCGTACCATCCTGAGTTGTTAAAGTGATGTTTATTGGAGAGCGTGAATGGGTAAAAATCATTGACTTAGTTTTTGTAGCATTTAGTACCAACTTTAAGCTTACCAGAGATTTTTGTACTACACTAAAAGCAGACTGTAAATATGTAATTGCTTCACTGACTGATGTGGCAGATGTATACATAATGGTATCATCTGCGTAAAGATGAATCTTTGTTTGCTTTAAGTCCCTACCTAAATTGTTTATATAAATGGAAAATAAAATGGGGCCCAAAACTGACCCTTGTGGGACACCCATTTTTACTTCCAGCAAAGATGAGGTACAGTTATCCAATGCCACACACTGAGTTCTACCACTCAGGTAATTAGTGAACCAGCTTAATACAGTGGTACTAAAGCCTATACTTTGCAATCTCTGCAGGAGAAGGTGATGGTCCACAGTTTCAAATGCTTTAGAAAGGTCAATAAATAAAGCAGCACAATATATATATATATATATATATATATATATATATATTAGTGGTGGGCCGTTATCGGCGTTAACGTGCTGCGTTAACGCAAAACTCTTATCGGCGATAAAAAAAATATCGCCGTTAATCTCTTATTCCACCTCCTGTTCGGCTCAGGGGAGATGGTTCCCTCCAGGGCCGATGGCTATTCGCCGTCAGGGTGAACCCCCTTCCGTGTGTTCTCTGGTCGGGTAATAATAGCCGGGGGCCGTTGTTGACACTTGAGGAGCCTTTATTGCAGGAGCGAAGCTTCTCTCACACACCCGCCGCTCTCTCTCTCCATCACTTGCCCACGACACACACCACCTGGCTGCAGGATCGCTAATGTAACACTCAGCGCCAAACCCCCTTCACAAATCTGTCTATTCAATGTTTACTTATGAATGTATCCATGTACGTAACTCTGACATGTACATAACTTATTTTATTGTTAATAATATGGTCTGTTTATAAATTCGGCATATGATTAAAGCATCTAAACGCCCGTAATCATGTGAAACGTTTACTGTTTTTAAGTTATTAATGCCACTCGCTCCCGCAGATACACAGCAGAGGGAGGTCTTATATTCAGCCATTGCTAAAGGGAGTGCTGTATTATGGAACGGCCGCTGTGGTACGAAATTCCAGTCTCAACAATGTTTCCTACACGAAATTATAACTCTAGCGTCTACAGCCCGTTGTTTTCATGTAGTGTAACTTGTGTAATGTGTTACATTATTCAGCTGTTGCCGTGATGTCGGCTAACGCTGATGCTAATGATAACTAGCTCTCCGTCGCACAATAGACTGTAGGTTGGTGTTGCAGCCAGCTGTTAGGTGAAGCGCTGTCCCACAGGTAAAAGCCATGGACCTATAAAGCCTGTCCAATATTCACTCTAGTCCAGCTTCTTGAAAAGTTTATAAGGACTTTATTATTTATGTAAAAATTATATTTAATGTTTCACTTGAAGCACAAAAGTAATGGCTTTATTTTCTGTTATAGCCTATAGCCTACCCAACAAATTAGTTTTTTCGTTTTTTTTAAGCACAAAAAACAGTGCAATGTTGTGATTTTTAGCCTTATATCTGATTAAATTGTTAGAATATTATTTGTTCGCAATAATTAGACACTCGTTCTGATGACGAAATGAAATCCACCTGGCTTGAGAAACACGTTCTCAAAGACTTACTTTGAGTCATTATTTAGGGAGCACACATATTATGAATGAATTCAAATGAGCCATTTTAATCTAGATTAATCTAGATTAATTCCAAAATTAATCTAGATTAATCTAGATTAAAAAAAATTAATCTATGCCCACCTCTAATATATATATATATATACAGTCAAGTGCGAAAGTTTGTGAACCCCTTGAGCCTTTTGGAATTTTATTTATTTTAACCATTATTAATTCATTTTTATCAATACCAGTATTTTTTATATGAAATAACAGATGTTTGTTTATCAATTCAACATTTTTATTTTCCAGAAATCAATTGTTAAAACAGATAAAACAAATTATTTGACGAATGTTGTATGTGCAAAAGTTTGTGAACCCTGAGCTGCATTGCTTAAATCGAGCAAGGTAAACACAATCAGGTTGGCCAAATTGGTTGATGAAATAGACCAATGTAATGAGAGATCTTTAGGAAAGAAATTGGGCGGCACTAGATAAAACAGAGATAAAACCAGGTCAGTTTAGGCTCACCAAAGTGAACCCATACAGGTCAGACATGCTAAAAGGGAAACAAATCTCAGAGGATCTCAGGAATAGAGTTTTGATGTTACACATTTGTCTGGGGACAGTTATAAATTCATAAAAAAAAATTTGAGCTCAATCGGTCCACCGTGAGGCAAATCATCTACAAATGGAGAGCTTTAAGAGTGACTTAACATCTGCCTAGAAGTGGACTTCCTTCAAAAATATCCTCAAGCGCCACAAGAAAAGTGATTTTTCAGGTAAAAGCCAACCCAAACATTACACCTGGAGATTTGCAGACAATTTGAAACCACCATTATTCACTTGGGAGAAGGTTCTCTAGGTGGTAGGCAGAATTGCGTTTTTGCCCAAACATGGCGGTTTTGGTTATGACCAAACAGTTCAATTTTTGACTAATCTGTCCACAGAATAAGACTTCAGGTATCTCCAGGTGCTCTCTGGCAAAGTTGTGACAAGCAGTTTTGTTCTTTTTTGAGAGCAGAGGCTTCTTCAGCAACCATCCCATGAAAGCCATGTTGACTGAGTTTTCTTCTTATTGTGGAACCATGCACATCTGTCCCAGATGCTGCAAGAGAGGTCTGCAAATCACCAGATGTAATGTTTGGGTTGGCTTTTAACTGAAAAATCACTTATCTTGTGGCGCTTGTGGATATTTTTGAAGGAAGTCCACTTCTAGGCAGATGTTCAGTCACTCTTAAAGCTCTTCATTTGTAGATGATTTGCCTCACGGTGGACCGATGGAGCTCAAACTTTTTTTAAAATAATTTATAGCTGTCCCCAGACAAATGTGCAGCATCACAACTCTATTCCTGAGATCCTCTGAGATTGTTTCCCCTTTTAGCATGTCTGACCTGTATGGGTTCACTTTGGTGAGCCTAAACTGACCTGGTTTTATCTCTGTTGTATCTAGTGCCGCCCAATTTCTTCCCTAAAGATCTCTCACTACATCGGTCCATTTCATGACTCAATTTGGCCCATCTGATTGTGTTTACCTGCTCCATTTAACCAATGCAGCTCAGGGTTCACAAACTTTTGCACATACAACATTCGTCAAATAATTTGTTTTATCTGTTTTAACAATTGATTTCTGGAAAATAAAAATGTTGAATTGATAAACAAACATCTGTTATTTCATATAAAAAATACTGGTATTGATAAAAATGAATTAATGATGGTTACAATAAATAAAATTCCAAAATGTTCAAGGGGTTCACAAACTTTCGCACTTGACTGTATATATATATATATATATATATATATATATATATATATATATATATATATATACAGTATATATATATATATATGTGTGTTTGTGTGTGTGTGTGTGTGTGTTTTTAAGTAATATGCACATTTGGCAATAACTAACTATGCATATAGTTGCACCTCTTTAAAAAACAAAAATCTAATTGTTGGATAAAGGCAGAGTTAAAATCTTTATTGAGTTTTTACAACATATTAGTGTCTTCATTTTTTCCTGTGGGCACGGTAACTTTACTACTTAAGGTAGCTTTCTAACTTCAAACAATTAACACCATATGAATACATCCATATGAAATAACCTTCTGATTAGTGCTAAGAATGGTGGAGTATTGAAAAAAACGAATGGCCGTTAAAATGGTTGTATAGGAGAAATATAAAGATGCAAAATGACAAGGTTTTTCAATTAAACACCTTAATGTATGTTTTTTACCCAAATACCAGTTTGAAAGAAGACATATGTTTTGGAAGCAAAATAGACAAATCTCAAAGTTGACCAGTGCTTGAAAATAACATTGTTTTTGCATGCAGTGAACCTGGAACTAAGAAATTAAGTCAGAGTATTTACCAACACATAATGCTCACACAAAGACACACATTATAAGCACATGGGGAAGATTATACACAATGAGTAAATTTGGTGTTTTTTTTCATGTGTGGGCTGTGATGGCAAAGTATGTTTGATGAGCGGCTTAGCTGTAAAAGCTTTACTTCTTAACTCCCAAACAAACTGGCTTTCTTTGCTCACTCAAGTTTGCACCCATGTATCTACTGCGTGGATCTATGCAACGCGTAATCTGTACACTCCTCTCTCATGTTCACTCTGTCCTCTCTGCCCTTTTTTCCTCCTTACCCTCCACCTCTAATCTCTCTTCTTTCTCTACTTCTTTCACTTCTCCATTGTCCTCCCTCACGCTTTCATCTCACTTCACACCAGCTTTTCTCTCTCTCTCTCTCTCTCTCTCTCTCTCTCTCTCTCTCTCCCCTCCTCTCCAAGTTTAAATTTAGATTGGAGTATCTCTCTGCTGTATCCAGGCAACCTATCCCCCATTATGTAAAGTAGCGGCCTCCTAAATATATTCCTAGCCCTGTCTCCTCTACTATTTTTTTTCTTTTAGATGTTTTTTGTACATCCCCTTTTTCTTGCTGTGTGTGTGTGTTTGCTTGTGTTTGTGTTTGTTTGTGTGTGTTTGTGCTTGTGTGAAAGAGCGAGAGAAATGGTATTAGTGGTTTAGATATTGTGTCTCTAGGCTATAGTCCGTGGTGTAGAGTTGTGTCATCTGATCATGTGGTGCGTGTGTGTGTTTGTGTTCAGCGCTCTGGCCCAGAAAAGTCGGAGCATAATTATTTACCCCCCGAAGACAGGCTATGCTCACAGAGAAGGCCAGGCATAGAACAGCCTTTACAAGAAATAAAGTTTGTCAGCGTCCTAGGGAGACCACAGAAAATCCCCCACAACACCGGTGAAAATACTCACACAGCCAACCACTGAAGCAGCTCTCCAGACATCCAGTAACCAGTCAGTCAAATAGCTTGTTAGCAATTAGAACAGACAATCAGAAAGACACTTCACGAGCGAGACAAGAGTTCCTAACACATTTATCCACTCAGCCAGACCTTTCAGCTAATCATTAATGAGGGACTGAGAATTGGAGTTTTTTTTGCGTGTGTGTGCATGCGTGCGTGCGTGCGTGTGTGTAGCCGTGTTAGGACAGGTGCAGATTCTATAAGTAGCAGCCCATCAAACCTGCAATCAGTTTAATTTATCACCAAGCCAGCTGGGTCCTAATTATGAAGAGCCTGTCACACACTCTCCCTCTCGCTTTCTCTTTTGTCTTTCTTACTTACACACACACACACACACACACACACACACACACACACACACACACACACACACACACACACACACACACACACACACACACACACACACACACACACACACACACACACACACACACACACACACACACACACACACACACACACACACACACACACACACACACACACACACACACACACACACACACACACACACACACACACACACACACACACACACACACACACACACACACACACACACACACACACACACACACACACACACACACACACACACACACACACACTCACTCTCTCTCTCTCTCTCTCTCTTGGTTGTCCGTCGATTTCGATGATGATGTCCACTTTTAACCTCAAACTAACTTCTTCACTTACTTACTTTACTTTCCCTATCCTATCATATGGCTACCACAGCCCAAACAGCACAGCCACAGCAACAGACCCAGGCTCTGTACAAACAAGCTCCAGGTAGTGTCAATGCCGATTCTACCTATCCTATCCTACCACAAGGCTACCACAGCCTAAAAAACAGCATAGCCACCTTCAAAAGACCCAGGCTCTGTACAAACAAGCTCCAGGTAGTGACAATGCCCATACTACTCATCCCCATTGTTCCACATCTATCTATGAGATTTAATGTGGCTATACAACCCAATCCTAGACCTACATAACCTCTGACAAGTAGGACATGTGTCAGTAGCCACTGTGGGCTCCACGGGAGCTTTCCTCCTGTCCCACACACACACACACACACACACACACACACACACACACACACACACACACACACACACACACACACACACACACACACACACACACACACACACACACACACACACACACACACACACACACACACACACACACACACAAGTCATAAGCCTACTGTAAAACGTATTGGTCACTCAAAAATAAACCACACAAACAGGTACACAGCGAAATAAGTGATGCTCGTATGAACAAGACAGTTACAACTCAAGCTCTACCAAAGACATTATTTTTGACATTGTGTGATAGAGGATAGGCTATGGTTGGAGGCTGGGCCTGCCCATGGGAGGAACAAAGCATTTGAGTGGATCAGCCTGTGTGGCACAACACAAGGGCAAATGATCTTCCTGAGCCTATTTTAAGATGCTATGCATTATGCTATTCGGACATAGCATAATTGCTAGCCTTGTTGGGTGCCTGTCCCAAGCAGTAGCTAACTGTTCCGTGACCTTTACCAGCAGTGTGTGTGTGTGTGTGTGTGTGTGTGTGTGTGTGTGTGTGTGTGTGTGTGTGTGTGTGTGTGCGTGCGTGCGTGCGTGCGTGCGTGCGTGCGTGCGTGCGTGCGTGCGTGCGTGCGTGCGTGCGTGCGTGCGTGCGTGCGTGCGTGCGTGCGTGCGTGCGTGCGTGCGTGCGTGCGTGCGTGCGTGCGTGCGTGCGTGCGTGCGTGCGTGCGTGCGTGCGTGCGTGCGTGCGTGCGTGTGTGTGTGTCACCTGTCCACAATGTTTGTGGTACATGCACTTACACGCATACAATATGCACGCACGCTACACAAATGGACAGAGGGGATTATGGGTAACTGTCACAACGATTTCCACAAGTTGAAAAAATTCCCAGGGAGCGACCAACCTGAGCCCCCCCCCTCCCCCTCATAGACACACACAGACCACAAATCTAATACAAATCTTCAGTGAATTCTTGCCTTCCTCCATATCCATTTCTATCTGGTAGCGTGTGTGCTCCCTGCTCTCTGTCTGTGTCAGTTACTGTTACAGCCTTTTAGCCCAGCCAGAGCAACTGAGCTGGGGTGTAATGCATTAATATTAGCCGCCCTTTTTCTGCCCCAATACACATGCCCAGTGTAGCAGTGCACAATACCCTCTTGTTCTCTAAATAACTCGTGTTCTCTCATTATCTGTCTGAATGTCCACAGTATTATTTAACTGATGTATTGTGAATAATATTTGGGGTATTATAAGCTAAGTCATATTGTTTACAGTCAAGCCGGACGCATAGTTGACTATTTATTCCACTTTAATCTTAACGTTAGTTTAAAGGTCACACATCATGATCATTATCAAAGTTGGAGTTTAGGTTGGTTTACACATAGGTTTCAGAAAAGTGGAGTCTTTAGTTGCACCTGGGACCCATGTTAATGTAGCCTGGCACCGCCCACCTACCTACTTCCGCTTAATTTTAATTCCCCTTCAGTAGCCAGTCTGGGTCCGCGGTATATTTGCGGGTTTTCTCCTGCATATTTTTTACCGTTCCAATCAGCGAACAGAGGGAGTGGCTGAGAACAATGGCGTGCGGCAGTTTCAGTTGCAGAAACCGGCGCATGACATACGTCACGACCAAACGTTATGCAATTGGTTGGCAGATCCAGAGTGGCACTGGGCAGATCCAATAGTTTTAAACTTCAACAGACACCCGCCTTCAAGTGAGTTTACGTTTGTCAATTTAGCGATTCCAGACCTTCTGTACAAATGAAATGAAGTACGATGGTCTGGTAGGACCAGGCTGATTAATGGCATTGTGTTGTTTGTGCTGATTTAAGGCATTTTTCATTCTGTTGAGAATGAATTCATAAGGTGTTGCAAAAACAGACTATTGTGGGTCTACTATCAATTACTCCATTTTTAAGATATTGGTATCATTGAAAACATGAACATAATGTGTACGATGGGTCTATTGGACTGTCTGGTTGTAACTGTCTGGTTGTAAGTGTCTGTGTCTTACACGGTCCACAAAGGATAGACACAATAACACAAACACCTACACATTGTCCTCTAATCCAGTACCACTGTGCGTCATTAACTGGTTGACACTCTGAACGGTTTTAAATAAGCTCCATGATCATGTTTCGATCCCACAGTTTGTAGTGTTGTTGAACTGGATTACATAATATTGTAAGGTGTCAACTATTTTTACCAGCCGTGTGTGTCTGGGGGAGGGGGGGGGGGGTTCGGGACCTAAAATGATCTCCCAATACCAACACTGTTGCACTGCCTGTGCACATGCCGTTATGTTTAAATTTCACTCTCTATCTCTCTCTATCTCTCTCTCTCTCTCTGTGTCCCTCCCTCCACCAGCCCCCCGTGTCTGTGTCTCACTCTCTCTCTCTCTCTATTCCTTATTCTCTGTTTATCCTCAACCGAGCGACTCATCTCTCTAGCGAAAAAGATTATTTTCTCTCTTACCCAAACACTTTCCAGAACAACCTCCTTTATCTCTCTCTCTCTCGTTCTCTCTGTCTCTCCTTGTGTAACTCTACCTCTCTTTCTCTCTAGCGCTCTCTTCTCTGAGTGGTAGTAGTAGTAGTAGTAGTACGTAGTAATGACTAGCAGCGGGTGAATGGCATCGGTACAACTAACGGAAAGCGACTCAGCCTGTTGCCGTCTTCCATCTCTCTCTCCTCCTCTCCTCCGTGCCACGCTGATTTGTTCAACCACTCCGAGGAGTTAACAGCCTTTCATCAGCGGAAGAATGTGTGGAAGAAACTCAAGAAAAATATAATAAGGTATCGCCGGCTTGACGTGGTTTTGAAAAAGGAACCGTGGGCCAGATTAGGACTGATGTAGAGTGTCAGTTGCATCAGGGCTGAAGCTTTTTGAATAGTTGGATGTGTAAAAGACTACAGAACAGCTATGTCTCTCTACCTTTTCTTCTGAGTGAGAAGAAGCCTTGGAGGAGGAAGGTGAAAAAGCCAGGAGATTTACCCTGATATCATGGGAGTGAAGGGCTCTCCACTCTTTTCATGTGACATCCGACAGCGTCTCCAGGCATGAGACCGACCCTGCATTCCAATCGCCCATACTTCCCTGCTATTTAGAACGTCAGAAAAAGATTTATGATGTCCCCAATGCATGTGGTCGGATACTGCATGCTTGAAAGTACCCGGATGCCCTACTGTACCCGGTAGTGATTTTTAGTGTTGAAATCAGCATGCCTTTTGGGGCGATTCTGACCCCCGGTCCACTGCGCACCGCAAGTGACGCCACATCGACTGGGCCGACTGAGTGAAAACAACCAGCGATGCAACGGATATACTCCATAAGCAAGAGGCAAGTTCAAGGCGCGATGTTCTGATGAAATAAATAAGTCAAAATACGACCCAACTATATGCCTCTACCGCATGCTAACAACATACTTTTATGATCAGCTGTAGTATGTAGATAAGTATAAAGAAAGAGCATGCAATTTGGAACGCAGGGAAACCTCACTCTGCCTTCTGGGCTGCCTCTGCCTGTGACCTGGTATTAGCCCCACACAGTGCGTTCTTGGTGTGGGTCGGCCTGTGGGGCGTTCAGGGACCACCCCCGGAGTCCGCCCTGCCCCCGACCCCTCCGCTCTGAGCTGCCTCTGAGGACCATGGTCCTGCCGTCGTTGCTCAAGCTCCTCGTCTTCTTGCGCCGGTCCACCTTCACCCAGGAGTTCAACCCCCACCACCAGCAACAAAACCACCAGTACATCCACCACACTACCTGCTGCCCCAACGCCCTGATGCCGCGCCCCGCCGGCCCCCCACGCTCTGGCCCCCGCGGGTCAGAAGCAACAGAGAAGCCTCCAGGCCCAGCGCCCGCCCAGAGGAAAGAGGTGAGACAGAGAGAGGGACAACTGTGGAGAAGTGTTCTGCAGAAGTACTGTAGTAAATTGGCAGGACTAAAGTGTAGGAGTAAGTGTCTGCAAAAGGGAAGAAAGTGTGTTTTAGACTAATGTGATGGACAAGGTTTGAGGGTTAGGATGAGAGAAGTCTGTGGTTAACCGTTAAAGGTGGAGTCTATGATTCTTTTGAACTTTTTGTCAAAATCAGAGATCGCAATCCGCTACCATCTCCATACCGTGTGTTCGCTCCCAAAAAATCCATTGCGGATGTTTTGTTTACATACCCGTTTACAGAGCCTAGGCCCTGTATTATACTTGATTTTTGTCCCTTCAGCTCTGGTAACATTAGTCTTCAGGTTATCTTTCACTGCAATGCGGCTCTGCCAAGTGATGACCTGTGTGTGCGTGTGAGGTGTGTGTGTGTGTCTGGTTTTATTTGTGAGAATGATGACTGATACATCTTATTGATTTTGATTCCCCCTGTATGGTGCTTAAGACAGCAGAATTGTCTTTAAAGTTAATTCGACCAATGGCTTGAAGTCGAAGAATTCCTGGCTTTATGGAGTTGGAGAGATTTTTACGTCACTGAATGCCTCATGACGTGTTTAGGGACATATTTCTTTGTATCTCTCAGCAGACAAACAAGGCTGCAGTCTGTTGCTGTGACCTTTTTAAATTTCACGCCTCATTCTCTACGATGGTGAAAATTGATAAGAGCCCAACAGAGAAAGAGTGCAGTCAGCCCATCGCTCTTGTTTGGGACGAAGTTGGACGGTAAAAAAAAAAGACAAAGTATTCTGCAAACTCATGAGTCAGCTGCATAGTCCTTGGAGAAATATAGCGGTGTGTTATAGTAAGATTTGACAGTTGGATATTCTTTTGCTCAAGCGTTGACATCAGTCCTTCCGTGCTGTTGTTGTTTGTTCTCTGGCTGGCAGTATCTCCGGGCTAAATCAGAGTCACTTTCTATCATGTCTGCTTTTACCAACAGGACATCCTTGGCCAGATAAAAAATGGAAGCCATTGCCCTACATCTAACATGAAGAGCCTCACAATGCCCAAGTTAATCGTACTTCAATAATTAATTTGATATTTCAATAATGCTGATAAATGCTGATGTGCATGTAAATGTTGTATACAGACATCCCCATGTGCAGATGCTAAACAACTTAGGTCTTGCCTCTGGACAATGGAAGTCAGTGTATCAGAACTGTCAGGCAAATTATTATTTTACATATACTTTATGGATTTTTTTAGAGAACATACACACGCAAAAAGAGAAAAACCTGAAAAAAGGAACACGAAAACAAAAGACAAAATAAAACAAACAACTAACACAACGTACTCTACTGTACAGGTCCAGTCCAGGACCAGAAACAAGTTCTTTTTTATAGTCTATAATCTATACACACATACACATCAAATTGAGGTCAGATCTTCCTATTTCTCATCTATCATATACATCCAGCAGTCGCAGATTGGTGGTCAAACAGGGGGCACGCTTTCACCTATACTCTGCAGGGTATGTAGTCGTGATACAGCCTGGCAATCACACATCCAATTTTGGCTCAGTCTCTTTCTCTTTTTTCTCTCCCCTTTTCTCTCACTCTCTCTTCCTCCTACACAGCGTTCAGACAGGCCCTGTTTGACACCTGAAAGCACCCGCAGTTTTAAATGGACCTGCTGCCAGTGTTGAAAGTTATGCAAGGGTTCGGCAAACCCAGAAATAGGACACAGCCGTTTATTTTATATTTAACAATATGTTTTGTGGGGTTTTTCTTTTCGTGTTTTTTAAACAATTAAGAAATCCACCCCCACAAATCTACAGTTTCTCTCACCATGCATGGGTGTCCCCCTTGTAGTGCCAGCAGATATTAACTGGCAACTGTTTCCATAATATCAGTCTGTGATACTGCAAAGCACAAAGTCCTTATTTCAAAGAGTTGTTGATTTTGAGTTATGGTCATTCAGCTGAATGTAGTACGGACGTCCCTATCAAGTTTGTTTTGCCTCCCCTCCAAGAGTGTTGGCACAGAGTGGAGCATCGTTTAACTTTACCTCATTAACAATCTTTGTCAGAGGACAAACAGTGAAAAGGCGTGCACTGAAGAGCCCAGCTGGCATTAAGGAAAGCAGCAACTGACGTGTGTCGTGTCCAGTCACTTCTGTACAGAAAGGATCAGATTTTGAACGGCTGTATTGTAGCTGATAGCAACCCATCAAATAAAATGCCCAGATTGGAAGTTGGAACTGATCCACCCCTTGGGATTGTTCTCCAGACATCCCCTAGAATTTAAAATGAAAAGTATTCAAAATAAGTTTGTATGTGACGTCCAAAGCACTGTAGCTGAAGGGAGACCACAGACTCAGCCAAAGCCTTTCTGACAGAATCCTGTATCTGCCTGAAAAGGCTTACCAGTATCAATACTGTGCTATGAAATTCACTGGCTACTTTTTGGCAACGTTGCAAAAGAGACCCTGTTTCAGAGCTATAACAACAGACTGGACTGAATGAGACCAGGATAGAACAAGTAGGGTTTTTTTAGTGCCTTCAAGGGGTGAGAAGAATGCCTCACACAGTACACACAGTCACACGCTGGCACCTCGACCAGACAAAGCAGAGTCTGGTAGATGAGGCAGGCAGGATGAAGGGAACGGGAAGCTAGAGAGATGGAGGGACACCGTGGGAGGGTGAGCGTTCCCCGACTCCCACACACGTTGTACTCTACACATAACATGCCTACAGCCATTTGCAGACACACACACTATTCTGCTTGCCAGCTCTATGAGTGTGTGTGTGTGTGTGTGTGTGTGTGTGTGTACAATCTGTAGCCATTGTAGACATCCACTTATTACTACATTATTTAACTGCTGCTGCTTCTCTCTACTAATTACCAAGTGGAATTCTTTAGAAGGAAAGGGTTTTTAGCCTTAAAGTTATTGCAGGACTGTGTGTGTGTGTGTGTGTGTGTGTGTGTGTGTGTGTGTGTGCGTGTGTGTGTGTGTGTGTGTGTGTGTATTTGCGTGTGTATTTGCGTGTGCCTGTGTGTGTGTGTGTGTGTGTGTGTGTGTGTGTGTGTGTGTGTGTGTGTGTGTGTGTGTGTGTGTGTGTGTGTGTGTGTGTGTGTGTGTGTGTGTGTGTGTGTGTGTGCGTGCCCCTCTCACGTGGAGCTTAGCCCTCACCAAAGTGGAGGTGTTGAGCTAAGCATCTTAAGTAAAAAGTCAAAATGTAAAAACCCTGATATCTCCCCTTCATACTTTCCTGGCTCGGCTTGGCTTGGCTAGGACTTTAAACCCTTCTGAGGAGACTTAATATGCACTCTGCCTTTATCTCACCCAACTGAGAGAGCTGTCATTTTCGTAAGCAGAGACAGAAAGTAGCAGGGGATGGAGGCAGACAAAGAGAAGGTCAAATCTTAAATCTTTGGCCAACAGACATCCCTATTTTTTTTCTGGATTTTAACCTTTTATTGACAGTTGAAGATCAGATATATAGTGTGGAAATGGGGAGAGAGAAGGGGATGGCATGCAGTCCTAACCTACTACGTCACAGAGTGCCCCCCAGACTGTGATATTCATTGCAATACTGGACTTGCTGTATAATGCCAAACATTAAAGCTGGGTTATATGATTTCTGCCTGGTCAAAGTGAGCATGAGCGGTACACTTTGACCAATCAGAGCGAGGCTCCGATTCTAAAAAAATAAATTAAATAAATCTCTGTTCTTATTGGCTGTTGGGACTGTCCATTCACTTCGGCACCGACGTTGTTGGTGTAGAGCGTGTCAGGGAGGGACCATAGGGGAGGGACCAAAGAGAACAAGTGGAGCGGTTGAGGTATTTGGATTCGAATCTCTATCCCAACTGCTATTTTCTCCCCAAATCATATACCCAAGCTTTAAGTGGTGGTTCTTAAAGTAATGCAGAGGGTATCATACATTTTTCCTCATTTGTTCCATTATGCAGTTAATCCTCAGTACAGCAGGAGTGTGGTTCAAACAGGTAGAGGTACAGTACATGGACACTTGACATAATATGTGTGAAACATTCTCCCTGCGCTGCTGCAGCTGCACCTAAACTGGGAGCACTCCAGTGGATTGCTCGCCACCAAAATGACTCACCCCACCATCATCCTCTGCCACATTTAAACCCAGTGAGTGAGAGTGGTTTTAGTTTTAGAATATATTTTCTCTTCAAAAGAGCACTTTCTGCTCGGCCAATAAATATAGTCAGACCGGTTGCGGAAGTAACTGCAGCCTCACACTCACTCACCAGCTTTACACTTCCTTTCAATAATTGAAAGTGATTTTGTTAACTGATTATAGAAAATGACTGATCTGTTTGGTTTTCCTGCCCTTACAGTGTCATTGCCTCATTCCTGCACATACCGGCTTTTCAGAGCTTCTGTTTCTTGGATTTGGTTTCTAATATAAAAGCTTGATTTGATTTCCGAGGCTTGTTCGTGCCCATGTACATTCATGCATCCGCACTATGTACACTGCAGTAGAGAGATGGGTGAATCAGTGTGCGTAGCAAGGGTTTCTTGAGATGTCAGTGACTTGAGTAGAAATATGTGAATTAAGATGCTGCTTAGAGAAGTAATACGATGTGTGACTAAGAGAAGCAGGCTCTGTCCAATGTAACAATCCCAAAGGAACTACAGGACATTTTAGCATGTGTGTGTGTGTGTGTGTGTGTGTGTGTGTTTGTGTGTGCACACACACGCGCATGTATTACTCATGTTGTGGGGAAAATGTTATGTTTACACAGTGATTTTGCAGGGACGTGTCTTCCCTTTGGGATCCCATAACGTTTTTGATTATAGGCTACTTTTGGGTGTAGACTTGCTTTAAGGTAGGGGTAGACTTTGGTTTTGGTTAAAGTTAGGGTAAGGGTTAGACAATTAGTGGTCATGGTTAGGGCAAGTCTCCAGGAAATTAATGTAACTCTATGTAATGTCCTCGCAAGTGATGTGTGTGTGTGAGGGTGTGTGTGTGTGTGTGTGTGCGTGTGCGTGTGTGTGACTACGAATCAGTATTAATGTTCATGCTCTAAGTGATGTCACAGGTAGATGATCCCTTCATGCAGCCTCCCTTGAGATCACAGCAGAATACTGTGAATACACGCACACATACAGTGCACACCCACCACACAAAATTGTCTTAAAAAAACCATCACAAGCACTGATTTATTACACATGCAACTGTTACTAACACTTACATGCATTCATTTAATTTTGGAATCTTGCTAATGCACGCAGTCGAGGATTCAGTCTTCAGGCTGCACATATGCATAACATGTGATGTCAAACAATGGATTGTAAATGATGATTGCTAGGTCAGCATCAGTGAAGTGGAAAACACTGGAGCATATCTTTCTATTGGTCCCTTCCACCATCTTCATTCCCTCCTGACCTCTCTGTTTGGACAACAACAGAATTGGCCATATTAAAGGTTTAAATTCATAGTGTCACAACAACAATTAACATGGTTTTAAAAGTAGAGCATTGCATTGTCTACATTAGACTACTGGGCTTGGGAAAGAGCATTACAAAGACCTCTGAATGAAAAGTTGAAATCTGACTCAATACATTTGGTTCTTGACTTTAACTGTAAACTTTTAGGTGAAGGCTATTTCAACACCAACAATGTGCTTGTACAGAAGCATTTGTACCATGCCACATCACACCTGTTCCAACTGTGCCATGGAGCACTGACACTGGTCCAACATACTACACATTAGCCGTCAAGTGTGCTTGGGAACAGTACGGATTGATGTGAGTGCGCCCCAAGATGTGTTTAGCTGTTTTCTTTTTAACAAAATGTCTTCTCCCAAAGATGATGGGGTGTTTTCTTTTACCAACACAGATTCAATCCCCTGATTGTTCCTGTTGAACTACGGTTTGTACTTTAGGTCACGTGTTCTTTAGTATGAACACCAGCAGATGACTCAAAGAGAGAGAGGAGATTAATAACTTTAAAGCTTAGTCGACTCTTAAGACTCAGAAGTTTCCTTTAGCTGTAAATTAACACATGTACTGTCAAATGTGTTTGTTTTAAACTGCATGTCAGCTGCAGCAGTTGCTTGTGTGGTGATTGTGTTGCTGCTATTCTAGTTGTGTGTTGGAGCGAGGGAGGGACGGAGGGAGGGATGAGCTAACTAGAATAATGGTAAGAGATGGAGGAAGAGAAAGATGGAGACGACACAGGAAGGGTAAAAAGAGAGACAGCGATGGAGCGCAATGAGCGATTATGAGGACAAAGACAAAGAGATATCCAGAGAGAGAGAGAGAACGTCCCTAAGCGATTGAGGGCGCTGATGAATATTGGAGGAGAAGGCTGCGCTGAGGAGGAGGACAGGGAGGGCGAGAGAGAGAGAGAGATTGGGGCTAGAGAAATATGCTGCTTTGTTATGTCTTAATGGGAACTGTCAGAGCTGGAGAGAAAAAGGTCAGCCGGGGAGCCAGTGGTGGCGCTGGGATCAGACTGATGCACGCACGCACACACACACACACACACACACGCATCCAGGCGTACCCAGTCATATGCACAATCTTAAGCACATGTAGAAACCTAACACAGTATGCTTGTATTCATACACTATGTACATACATACACACACATGTTGGTCTGTAGGAGGTGTGTAAAGGGACATTGTGACATGAGATCATTTGCCAAAGCTCTTCCCCAGAGGACTATGGTCCAACCACAGCCTTTAGACAGCACAAACACTAAAGTCTGTGTTTATCTGTGGTAAAGTGAACAAGTTGATGTTTACTGGAGAAATGAACTGTGAAACTTTAATGTGCTTCTCCCAATGGTGTTTGAACATACTGCTGTTTATTATACTGAGCATGAGCATTGCTGTTTGACTTTGTATGAAATATGGATCAGTTGCTCTACTTGAAGTATTGGAGGCGTTTGCTGGGTGATTCAAGAGGAAACGTCACATGTTCTAGACAGAAAAACACATTCTGTCCAATGGGTCGTCTTGTGAAACGTGCCCAATGTATTTGTTTAATGACATGGAAGGGAAGTAGGGAAGTGAAGTAGCAGGGAGGAGCTTGGGTGAAGCTTAGGTCTGAGTCTTCTGTTTACAAAACAATACCAACAAATGCTACTATGTAAAATACAGCCAGAGAGAGGAGGACTGTGCAGATAAACACACCACCACATATTCCAGTGGAGCAGAAGTGATCATTGAGAGGGATACATTTTCGCGGAACTCTATAATTCATATTTTTATTAAAATCTTGCATAGTTTGCCTTATAAATGCACTTGTTATTAAGTCATTTAGTGCACGTTGTCAGAGCATACGCCCATACGCTCCGCCCGCTACAGTCTTTTTACTCGACAAACTGTCTGACTGCATTTCCGTGCGCGTAACTTTCGAATAGAATATCTTTATTCGTCATTGTAACAGATAGCCTGCAAAGAAATGAAGTGCAGTCCTTGTTCAGTGCAAACACATCACATTGAGGTTTGCATCAATAAATACATTTAAATTAAATTAAAACTTAGATTAAAATGAAATACAATTAAATTTAATTAATTTTGTTTACAATGTAGTGCGTTTGATTTTTGCCTTTGTGAACACGACCCAAAACATCTAAAAAACGTACCATGCGTTCCAATCCCCATACTTCCTTACTATTTAGTATGCCAGAAAAAGATTTAGGATGTCCCAATACATGCGCGTCAATTGTAGTATGCTGAAAATACATAAATGCCCCACTAACTCCAAAAGCATTTTGGAGTATTCGTCTTCATTCTTGACATTTCTAGACATAATGAAAATAAAATCTTCCTTATCTGATTTTTTCTCTCCAGTGGCCTTTTCTTTACTTTAGTATGTAGTGTAGTAAAAAGAAAAAGTATGTGATATGGAATGCAGGGAATGTCTCTGCTCTCATCTGGTGCGCACCAAGGAAGCAGACTACTGGGTGTGAACACGACCTGATAAACAATGAACTGATACAGAAAAAAATCAATGAACAACAATATACCACTTATGAGCTGACTGGGTGTGTTTGTGCTGTGTCTCCTGTCCACGGTAAACAATGGCGTCTATATACATGACTCCTATCTTTTCTATTGATCTTGTTACGTGTGAGAACGGGTTGTGATAGAGAGTGAGAGTGTAAAGGAGCCGGAGCAGCAGTGTGATCTCAATGTCTTTGTGTTGGCGGAGGAATCTCTGAGCTGTTGCAGATTATATCCAAATGTTCCGGTGTACAAGCAGGCGCTAACATTTCTATTGTGTGTGTGTTTTACTGACCACCCTCCACAGAAATGTACATTTTCATGCTTGTTCTTTTACTTTTATGACTCTTTCCTTTGTCAATATTTCCTCACTCGTAAGCCTTCTCTTTGTCTTCCTCTATATCGGTCCCCCTAAACTCTGTTTGGCCATCCTTTCCTATTTCGCCCACTAGCTCTCTCTTTCTCTCTCTCTCTCTCTCTCTCTCTCTCTCTCTCTCTCTCTCTCTCTCTCTCTCTCGTTTTTGCCCAAGCTCTGTGTGCGCTCCAGTTGTGTTTTTCTCTCTTCCTCCCCCCTCATCCCCCATTCCCTGATCCCCTTTGTTTCGTTTTTTAATAGTATATTAGGTTAAGGTGGTGGTGTAACTTTGCGCTAAACCCCTGACATACACACACACACACACACACAAGCTCACACACACACACACAGACACATGCAAACAGCAAGGCTTTTGCTGACCCTGATTAAGATAGTAGTGTCTCTTTTTTCAAACTAAAAACATACACATAAGTGTGCATGCAAAAATGTACAGGCATATACTTTATTTACACAGTTTTGTAAGTAACGTAAGACTATTATCTTGACTTAGCCCTGTTTCTAACATGCAGTAAATGTCAAGGTATTTGATATGTTCCATCTCAGACACACCTAATGAAGCTAATGCTAGCCTGGTGTGATTGAGACATACTTATTTTAAAATGTGCTCTTAAATGGGGTTCTATTAAGTTCATATTTAGCCAATAAACCTTATTTACAATGGGGTTTTAATCATTTTGATTGCAACTGTAAATGGTGGACACAAACAGAGGCTCATAACTAGTTGGTACTTTGACCCCTCCATTAATGCCTTAAGGGATTTAGATAAAAAGGGTTGAATGTGTTTTGTTTTGGTAACCTAAAACTATTTAAAATCTATAATATCCTTGTTTTCCATGCAGGAAATGTTACATTTGCTTGATTGCTAATGAAAGAGGGGTAATGTGTCTGCATGTGTGTATGAGCTTTCACACATTCACTGTTGTGGGTTGATTTCCCAGACATTATGCTCAAAATTTCAAAATATCTTAATTTTGAAATTAATGTATCACTCTTAAACTAGACAAGCTCTCCTGTGGCTCATACAGCACCACAGGCAGTGAACAGGGCTTTTCTTATAGATATACATCATTTTATAGTGAATACAGTTGATTGAAAACCCACTCGGCCCCAAGTCTTTCACTTTAAATTGAAACAAAGAGCCAAGTGTAAATATGGTAATTACCGTCTCACTTTAACTGAGCTCGGAGGAGTTTTATTGTCTTTTCTCGTCAGTTTCTGTGTACATTTGTCTGCACCTTTGAGCTGGAGATTGGATTGTTTTCCAAGTTTACGCCAATCTGTGCCAAATGAATCTCACACAATGTTAGAAATGGAAGCCTCCCAAAAACCATCAACATCCCCTAGCAAGCAGATGGATGGTGCTCACTGGCCTGGCTGCCTTTAGCTGCTGCTAACTTCGGACCATGTAATGTTTTTTTTTGATCCGCACAATATTTTCATCAGGATCGGGGGGTGTCAAGGTTAAGACAAGCCACGGTGTGACTACAGAGAGCTCAGCCAAAAGGGTGCTACAGGGTCATCCACTTCTGAGGAGAAGTTGGCAAAGATATTTAAAAAATTCTGTCTGGTACCTCTATATACCAAACGCAACTAAAGTTATTTTGAGATTATATGGCAACTTGGGTGAGTAAGTGGCTGGGAGATGTCAAAGATTTCACAATATGATACGCATCACCATATCGTCAGCCTCATAGCATAATTGCCTAAATCATATTCATTCTACTCACTTATAGTTCATCAACGCGGTACGATGCATATTGTGATATATTGCAAAGGCTTTCTATTTGGAAAGGAAACGCTCCAAATGTTGTGATCCGTGTCGGCCATGCTGCTTCCAGCTTTCACTGGGTCACAACATCGGGGAATGGCATCCGTCAACCTCTAAGGCAACTAGTCCTACTGCCACATCCAAATGGGCAGAGGTTGTTGTTTAAAACCCATATAGAATGCGACTCATGGGGATATCAGGAAAATAAATATCACTGTATATTGTTTTTTTATATTTTAAATGTAGTATTAAACAGTAGTTACCAGTTACCTGCAACATGCTCAGGTTGTCCGTCAGCTATCGTGATGTTCACTATCTATCTTCACTCGTTGGAACATTTCACAAGGTGACTCCTCTGTCTTTGTTGCAAATTCACTCTCAAGAGATAAGGGAAACCGTTTCCCTTTAAGTGTAGAGAGATACAGGCAGAGGGAGGTTAGGGGACAGTTTGACTTTCAGGCCTCTTTGAACCTTTAGTGCAAAACATTGTGCACATAGCTCTGCAACTGTGTGTGACTGTGGCTCACTCCTCTGCACTGATAGAAGATTTGATTGATGAGTATGATGGAAGAGGCTTTGACAGTTCAGTCATACCCCGGCCTTTTATATATAGAACTGTAGATCATCTCCCGTGTGTGTGTGTGTGTGTGTGTGTGTGTGTGTGTGTGTGTGTGTGTGTGTGTGTGTGTGTCTGTGTCTGTGTCTGTGTCTGTGTCTGTGTCTGTGTGTGTGTGTGTGTGTGTGTGTGTGTGTGTGTGTGTGTGTGTGTGTGTGTGTGTGTCTGTGTCTGTGTCTGTGTGCATGTGTGTGTACGTGTGTTTGTGCTTTTTAATCTGTCTTGCTTATAAAAAGGTGTCATCACATTCAGACTCAGTCAGTACCGGAACCTTGTCAATCTCCGTACTGCTTCATTATTGCAATTATTCCCTCAGAGGAAAAATCAAATCACCAAACGATTTATGAACGTTAGTGGCATTCATTTTTGGTTACAGTAAGGTTGTATGCATCAAATTGTACCGGAAGAGCTATCTACTAGGCTAAGTGTCACCGCTGACTATTGGCTTGGCATGCTTACAACAGCGATTTCGGCCCGTTTCCTCTGAAAACATGTGTACGAGTGAGAATTTAAAATAAATTGCGTCTGAACGGGTTAACTTTTGAAACCAAAAACGGAAAAACTGTCACGTTTTCACCATGGAAAGGGCCCCTAAAGCACACACTGTCATGTACAGTATAAATGACAACTGCAACGGTTCTAAAGAACAGCCTGAACGTTGACCTGTAAATCATTTGGACTTTTAAAAGCAATAATAAATGGGGCGCCTTTAGCTCAGTTGGTAAGGCGTCCCCCCCCGGGCCGGGCCCAGCAGCAGACCCGGGTTTGATTCCCACCCGCGGCCGTTCTCTGCATGTCACTCCCCTCTCTGCCCCATTGCACCTCTGTCTCTCTGCACTATCAATAAAGCATAAAAATGCTTAAAATAAAAAAAATCCACCCTGTGTTCTAAATCACATACTTTTTCTTTTTCCGACACTACATACTAAAGAACAGAAGAGTTTTAGGGCCACAGGAGAGAAAAAAAATCAGATATGAAAGATTTATTTTCATTATGTCGAGAAATGTCAAGAATAAAGACAAATACTCCAAAGGGCTATTGGAGTTAGTGGAGCAATTATGTATTTTCAGCATACTACAATTGATGTGCATGGTCATCCTAAATATTTTTCTGGCATACTAAATAGTATGGAAGTATAGGGATTGGAACGCAGGGCCAGTTTTGTCCTCCTTTAGTTTATACTTTGACTTTAAATGCAGTGTGAAACAGTATAAGGGCTGAATGTCAAACTGAAAAGATGTTTTGCTGATGTGTCTGCCTGAGTGAGTGAGTCCACTCTCTAGACAGCATGGCAGAAAGAAACAGCTTGCCGTGCGGGAAGTGAGAAAAACATTTACACATAGTTGCCCCTAAGTCTTGTCCCTGCAGTCATGTCCTCATATACAACCCCCTGCCCTGGCTCCACTTAAATGTGTCTTGACATCTGCACTCTTTACAGTGCTCATGGCAATGTATTTTTTTTAATTTAGTTTAGTTTAGTTTGGTTTCACACACATGGCTACATCTAACCCTCAGGATACTACAGGAGGGCACACACTGAGTGAACTTTTAGCTGTCTGTGGATGTTTGTATGTGAGGGTCTGCCAACACTTCCACTGTGTGATACCTCTGTCAAAGCAATTTTTTTCAGAAAAGTTTGAATAAATGTGCCAGTTTCAGTCATATCTAACTGCTTACATCTTCATCTCTTTAAAAACCAAAAATCTAGATGTTGGATAAAGCCAGAGTTAAAATCTTTATTTACTATTAATACAGTCTCTTTTGATCAGTAATGTTTGGTCCCAATCCTGGTTGAGTCCTGCTGACTCTGATGCTCCCCTTCCAAACTGAGGTCCACTCTTGTGATTTTGAGTGAAATATCAGCTGTTGGACAGATTTCCATAGAATTCATGTCAGCATGCTAACAGGCTCAATTAAGCTGGTAAACATGATGGACACTATAGATGCTTGACACCAGCATGTTGGCATTGCCAGTTTTAGAATGTTAGCATGCTGACAGCAGCATTTAGCTTATAATCACATCTATGTCCGTGTACACATGAATCAATTCAACTGATCATTAAGACTTTTGAAATTAGGCCTACCCCTTAGAGAATTCATACATTTTTACCAAGAAAGCTTAAGTAGGCTCCTGCTTTATGTATGTGAACAAAATACAAGCAGGCCTGCGTACATACTTAAACAAAGATAATGTAAAGCCTTTGAAGGGGGCCAGCATTCTGAAGGGCTGCTGTAGAAATGGAACAGCTGGCTCAATAATTATCGAGCGGCTGTACACTGAGATCTTCTTGTTCATTTATCTAAAAACAACTTTAGTTTCTACAAGGAAAACTCCTGAGGAAAAAGGAAAAACAGAGAGAATGAAAGATGTCAGGTCCTCAAAGAGCACATGCTTTAATCATAAGCACATAGCCTGTATAAAGTCACAGTGGATCAAGAAGACACATATCACATAGAGAGAGTGTTACAGAAAGTGGAAGGAGGGAGGGAGGGCTAACAGTCAAAAGAAGAGAGAGAATCTTCAGGGATGAAAGGAGGGTGAGACAGGAGGCAGGGTGAATGGTAATAAGTCTGACTGGATATATGTGTTTGGGGTCAAGAGAAGGTGGAGAGTATATGGTTGTAAAATGGAGAGAATCAAGAACAAATACACAGAGGTGAGAAGAGGTAAACCAAAGTGAGACAGCGGGGAATATGTACAGGCCTCAGTATAGATATTTGATGATATCTTTTATTGTCTTGGCCTTATCTTTGATGGCCCCCCCTGCTGTTTTTTCTGTTAGTTCCAACTCCAGTCCATAAAGCTGTTGATGTTGTCTGGGATTGCATGACACCATAACATAGAAGCGACAATCTTTTTTTCCCCCACAGTAAGCCGCCTTAGTTGACGCATTGTGCTCCATTTCAGTTATTGCACTGTTTTATTGGGGCATTCATCCACCACGCGCTGTGTGTGAGTACTGTAGTAGAACCCAGTGAAAGTCAGTCAAAAGTCACTCCTGGATTGTGTAAGAAATAATAGTTCTAATTTTAATGATTTTAAACCCCCCTCATTAATTTGCATTTACTAATGTATAATCAAATAGAATAATCGATATATTCTTCACTTGTGACTAGACTCTCTCATTTTTCTCTCAAACTATCCCGTGAGAAAGAAAAGGAGGCAGATAGGTTTTGCTACAAAAAACTCCTTGATAGCTTTCCATAGATAAGGCTAGGGACAAGACGAGGTGTCTGTTATATACAAAGGCCTTCTGTCATTTCGTTACACAGCTGAGCAAAACAATCTCAAGCTTCAAGGACTTAGGCAGGGTTCATTCTGCTTCCGCACCGGTTCATCAAGAAGATGACGTCAGCCAGAAGAGGAAGAACTATGAAACACATGACACTAACCAATGATCAGCCTTGTTATGATATGCTTTAAATAATACTGCTGTAAGAGGAGAACTTCACTTTTTGACTTGCTTTCTTTTTGGCTGTTCGCTTGACCTGCATAACTGTAACCTGCTGAACATCATTTTTCATTAAATACCATAGAACTTTTTTCGTCTGACTCCTCAAGCATTTTTGCATCTTGTCCTTTCCTCTTAAGAAACGAATACGTGAATTAATATATAGTTTTATTAAATTGGTGACCCTCGACGTCCTAAAGAGGGGGGAAGAGAGGAGGACGAGCCTCGACCAGCTGGTCGGGCCTGGAAGCGGAGCCTCCACTCAACACATCAGCGCTGACAAAAAGAAAAAAGGTAATTGGACACCTGTTGTTTTTTAAAAACCAAAGTTCATATTTGACTATGCCAAATTTTGTTGAGTGGTGAGTCTGAAGCCGGGTCCTAACAGAGTGGTAAAAATTTAAGTTAGTTTGAATTTTTTAATTTGTTTTGGAGAATGAGGAAATGATGTTCGGCAGAAGCAGAAAAAATTCTTGCATATATGTGCTGTGTTTGTCCAGTCTGTGCTTTTGAAATGCTGGTTTAATTATTTTTCCCTAGTTTGCAGAGCCGCTTTAAATATGGTATGAAAAATGCATTTGTGCGTATCACTAGGTACGGGAAACTGTCAGAACCTGATTTAGTAAATAGGTGATTGTAAAAGACACCTCATATAAATTGGAAAATTGAAAATTGTTAAGTAAAAAATATACAGGAGACTGTATCCTTATGTGGATAAGGTTTAACAATTTGCACAGATGCAAGATAACGGATTTCATATGTCGACGGAGAGCTTTTCTATTTGACAAAGTCTATTGATCTGTCTTTCCTAAATAGATCCTGGGCAACCAGTAATTTGTCAAATAAGAGAGTGACTCCATGATCATGTTTTGACATGGTAGAAATAGGCTTTGTGTTAAAAAAAAGTATAGTTTGGAATTACGCTAAAGTACACTTCAGTCGCGACGTCCGCGTTAACTAGAGGGGGGTTGCTTTACAAGTTACGTTAAAGCACACCTTGGTTTCGACGGCCGCGTTAGAATTTGGAGGGGGTTGCTTTACTGAATTACCACGGGACGGCTGGGAGTTTGAAGAAGACCCGGTGGGGTTAAGAAAAAAAATAATGTTTGAATGCGAGCTCTGTAAATTCTGAGTATTGGCTTTCTTATAGTTAAGAATACTTCTAGTTAAGTGGATTAACTATGGGAAACCCGTCTTAAAAATACTACTACTTGTCTTAACCAGCATGGAAATAATTGTACGTTATATAACTGCATGTTTATGTATTTGTCTAGTGTTTGCATGTTATTTATTGTCTACCTCAGAACAGATACTAACAGAGTATTACCTCAAACATCACACACACACACACGCTGACGTCCAAACATCACACACACACGAAGCCTGCGGAGAGTTCTCATTGAAATGCGTGAAAGTGGCACTGTTTTACAGGACTATTGACTATTATCAGATTAAAAGGTTTAAATGTATTGTATAATCATGCATAGTATTATATAGGTCCCGTTTGAATAAGATACTAATGTAGTTGAGTTCACTCTCACTCTGAGGGTTCTCTTTGAAAAGATCTGCCCCAAGCTCTGTGAGCTTTTAAGTTTTGTTTCATAAGGTTAAATACACGCTTTGTGGTATTTCATTTAATATAAGGCCCTGATTATAGACAGTGGAGATAAATATCTCAATTTAAAAGGTGCCACACGTTTTTGATGTTTGTTTTTTGATTTATTTTTTAAGGCGTGGACTATCCTTCTAATATCTCAAGTTAAAGGTACTCCAGACGCAATAGTGTCTTGATTGTTAGACTAATTTTGATGTGAAAAACATATAAATGTGATCAGCTGTGTTTTTAAAAAGAGTTTCTTTTGAAAAAAAGAGGGAGAGATAAATAGTGTCTTCTCGAAATGCATGGTTGATGAACTAGTAATTACCAAACATTAGTAATTATACTGTGTAGTGTGTATTATTAGTGTCGTTAACTTTCTTTTCTTTTATCCCTTTTTAGGCCCCAGGCTTGTTCTAGTGGACAGTTGGTGGGTCTTATCTCTAGTTGAAGGCAGCGATCGCTCTGACAACACAAAAAAGGCAAGATATCTTAGTTTTGACTGATATCTCTATAATTCAAATTCAAGGGGAACACTTTTTTATTTTTATTTCTAGGTTTTGTTATTTCCCCCCCTGGCAAAAGATGTACAGTTACGAAATTGAGGAACAGGTATGCCCTGTTGCTTCCCCTAACACTACCTCATTCCCACCTGCAATGACCCCGAGATGCCTTTGTCTCCAAAGACAAAGACAGTCACCTACGGAGGAGGACGTTGCTGAGCACATTAAGAAAAGACTTGATAAAGTTAGGGCTGGTCTGGAAGAAAAAGAGGGAGAAGCGACTGGGAGCCTGCTCGTCGACACCCCTCCCATGGCCACACCGAGCCATCAACCAGGCCCCAGTGGCACCGGTCCCTTTATCCCCTCTGTCATGCGAACCAGAAGCATGGCTAGATCTACATCAACACCTGGAGTCCCCACTAATCTCCAACTGCCACTACGTGTAGCAGCTACTGGAGCACACGTCTACACGCCTTTTGCCCATAGAGACATTGAAACACTCATTGAGAAGCTTCCTGAACTTACAGAAGGGGCTAGCCAGTGGATCAGACAATTCGAGAACTTGACTATGGGAGATAGTCTCTGTGCAGGTGATCTGAAGGCCTTACTAGGTCGAGTAGAGGGCTCTGACATGGCATGCCGCCTCCTCGTCAATGCAGGAATACTATCCACCACACCTGATAACACCCCCCTGAATACGTTTAGGGCTCCTCTGTGGACGGCACTACGTGAGCAGTTCCCTACTGATAGAACTGTCACTGACGTAGCGGAAATTAAGATCAACAAGGATGAGGCGATCCTACCGTACCTAAAGAGGGCTGCTGAGGAGTGGGAAACACACACAGGGGAAAGACACGATGCCAGTGATGCCATACAAGCCATGTGGAGGATGCAGTGTATCAAAGGCCTCCCTGCACCCGTTCAGAAAGCGTTGGCAGCAGAACTACCATTCGCTCATAAGAAGTACACTACATGGAGGAGTACTCTAGCCCACTTCTACAAACTGTATCAGGCAAAACAAAGCAAAGAGGAGGAAGAGCTGAAAGACCTGACTAAACGCCTGCTGAAACTACAGGTGGAGGAATTTGATAAAGCCAAGTCTAAGCCTAAACGAATGGTTGTGACTTCTCCATCCCCACCATGTGAGCAACCTGCTTCCACCTACTATCAGAACCCACAGCCACAGCAGAACCAACGAAATAATAACAATGGCAGGGGGCGCGTCAAGAATAATGGAAAAGGGAATGGAAATCAAAGCCACCCGTGTTATGTCTGTAAGGAGGAGGGACACTGGATTAGAGATTGCCCACACGTTAAGGAAACGATTCAGCGACGAGAGCAGCAGCTAAACCCACGACAACAACAAGGTGGAGGCTTCAACGATCCCTACCTGGGTGGAAGAAGGGCATATGGAGGATCTGGAACTCCCTGGAATACACCAGCCAACTATGCCCCTGGCCAAAGGTCCCAATTCCCCACCCAGAGGCCTAATCGGTACTAAGGAGACCCAGAGACTGATCTCCCCTGTGCCCCAAAAGGCCTGTTCTGCCCACAAACATGCAGAACTAATAGTAGCCTGCTAAAGCTATACCAAAGACAATAACATGCCAGTCCCATTGTCCATCCCCTGGATTTATTTTTTTTGTTTTTATTTTATGATTTGGCCAACTGTGTTCCCCTTTGAATTTAGCCATGTACACCAGTGATTAGTTTACTGGACCCTTACTGAGTTACAAATTAGATAACGTTTAGATGCTGTAGGTTAAAAATTAATTGACCCTTTATTAAAACACATTAGGATGCTTTTAATAATATTTGCAGACTGTTTTGTTTTTTCCTTATGTTTTAGGTTTTAATAACTCCACAGGTTGTTTTACTTTTCTTTCTTTTTTTATTAAAGAAGAGGGACTTGATTACTCCAAGTTAAGAAGGAACTTCAGTCAGTGAAGACTTCCCCTCTGTATAGTTTTCTTTTGTTTTTGTACTATTAAGTTTTACACTAAATGGTGTAAAAAGAGGGAAATTATATAGGTTAAAATTAAATAGGTTATGAAAGCTAACCGACACCCCGCTGCCAATGACAACCTCTCCAAGAGCGGCAAGTACACATACACATACACTTACACACACAAACACGTCACAACACATGAATTGCTGATAGCCTAGGACATGAGAAGAGGGAGGTCGCGAACCTTCTTCTGATGTCTGGCAAATTAACTGTTATATGTTAATTGTCTGTATTAATTGTCTGTTTGTACTAATTGTTTGTCTCAAGTTTTGTGTTGACCAGGTCCAGGTGCAGTTGCAGGCTGGGCCAGGGTCAACTCCTAGCAAGGCTCCAAATAGGAGTGTGTGCGGTCCAAAGTTCACATTCACAGAGAAGGTGAGCTTATGACCCAGTGGTGAAAAAGGTACGCAGTAAATTGAACGTACTATAAGTAAAATGTAAGTCTGGAGCTATAGACACCACTGACAATGTGCACCTCATCTCCACGACCTCTCTTGAAAGAGGTTTGATTAAAAATTGCAACAAGTGTGGCTCTAAAACGAATAAGTTAAAACTGATTGTCTATGAAGAAAAAAGCCATCACAAAAATTTTTTTGTTAAGAAATATGTTCACTAATTATGTGAACTGCCCTGTTTTGATAGGCCCAATCTTAAAGTAAATGTATGCTCTGACTGTTCCCTCAGAGCCAGTAATCTTCTGATTGCATATGGTTGTTTGAAGTTAATGAAATGAATCACCCTTAGTAAAGTTAATTCATACTTAGTATGTGAATCTAGAAATGTTAACCCTTTGTATTTGACTTAGAATCTCTGATTCCATGTGTGTTTGTGTTAATCTTTTGAAAATCTATGTGATATATAATCATGTGTTTCCCTTTCTTCCAGATTGAGATTAGACACTGGTAAACACCCACCATAGACTTGTAGCTTTTTATGATTTTTGTAAGCAAATTATACCTGGATAAAACTGACAAAATGATTCATGCCTAGTGTGGATTTTGTATTCTGATTTTAGACTCATTTAGAGGCTGCACCAGTAGATTAACAAATGTCACTGATAGTGAATGTTTAAATTGTTTAATTTAACTGTTTAGTGTTGTTTTTTCCGTGTGTAAATATATGACTGTTATGCCTTTCCGTGTGTAACGAAAATTTACTTTTAGAGGTGCCCACTCATATCATATATATTGACTTTAATCAGCACGCACTAGAATATACACATATTACACATAGAGGCCCTAGATGAATGGAAGTCACTGCTAGGAGGTTTGAATCCCCAGACAATCTTATTTCGGTTGTCTGCATAATATGTTACAGATAGCAGAAGTGACACGATGGAACTTTGGCTGACCCTGCACAAACACAAATTCTTACATATACAGTATTACAACACATTCTTGGATAAATGTATGACTGACTCTGAGTTTTCCTATGTATCACCGATTTCCCTTTCAGTAATGTGTGTTGCTTATTGCTTTTGTGATTTCAGTATTTACCCAAAATTAACGTGACGATTAACAGGTGGACTGAGCTTTTAGTGCTCCTCGTCCCGAACTATATTTTTCTCAGTTATAAATACGTTAGAAACGTATTTGAAGAGGGTTTTGTAAGAAATAATAGTTCTAATTTTAATGATTTTAAACCCCCCTCATTAATTTGCATTTACTAATGTATAATCAAATAGAATAATCGATATATTCTTCACTTGTGACTAGACTCTCTCATTTTTCTCTCAAACTATCCCGTGAGAAAGAAAAGGAGGCAGATAGGTTTTGCTACAAAAAACTCCTTGATAGCTTTCCATAGATAAGGCTAGGGACAAGACGAGGTGTCTGTTATATACAAAGGCCTTCTGTCATTTCGTTACACAGCTGAGCAAAACAATCTCAAGCTTCAAGGACTTAGGCAGGGTTCATTCTGCTTCCGCACCGGTTCATCAAGAAGATGACGTCAGCCAGAAGAGGAAGAACTATGAAACACATGACACTAACCAATGATCAGCCTTGTTATGATATGCTTTAAATAATACTGCTGTAAGAGGAGAACTTCACTTTTTGACTTGCTTTCTTTTTGGCTGTTCGCTTGACCTGCATAACTGTAACCTGCTGAACATCATTTTTCATTAAATACCATAGAACTTTTTTCGTCTGACTCCTCAAGCATTTTTGCATCTTGTCCTTTCCTCTTAAGAAACGAATACGTGAATTAATATATAGTTTTATTAATTGGTCGCTTGCAGTCTTAATGCTTGACATTTGTTTCTGGCCCTGCAGTTCCTTGTGTGATTCTTTTAGGCAGAGACACACGGCGGGGCTGTGTTAATGCCTCTTTACACTGATTCATTCCTGCTCTCAGCCAGGGCCGAGTGCAGTGCAGACGCTGGAATACATTACTGCAAATAAAGCTACTTAGAACTGCTCCATAATACCTAAGGTTTCATTCCCCGGTGTGTGTTTGTGTTTAAATGTGTGTGTGTGTGTATGTGAGACAGAAGACGGAGGGAAAGGGTGTGTGTGTGTGTGTGTGTGTGTGTGTGCTTGTGTGTGTGTGTGTGTGTTTGGAATATGGTTGTATACAGCTCCTTGTCACTTTTCGAGTCAAAGCCCTCGTGTTTGGAACAGTTTGTACAGAGAAATAGAGGACGTGACTGGAATCAATCTGCTACCTGTGTGTGTGTGTGTGTGTGCCGTGCGTTCTTGCGTTTTGCGTGCGTTGTGTGGGTATGCGCGTTCATCTATGCATTGTATGCCCATCTGCATATTTAGAAGGACTGTGTGTGTGTGTGTGTGTGTGTGTGTGTGTGTGTGTGTGTGTGTGTGTGTGTGTGTGTGTGTGTGTGTGTGTGTGTGTGTGTGTGTGTGTATGTGTGTTTATGTGTGTGTGTGAGAGAACAACAAGCTGCCTGGGAGTATAACCTTTCAGAGGGTCAGTGCCTTCAGAACAGTTCTTGTCATCTCCTATGGACACTGTGGCTCTTAACGGTAATTGCAAAACGCTGCTGCTGTGTGGTCACAGCACACACACATGTCAGGGAAGCCAATGAATATTTTATAGTGCCGCTATACAGTATGCACTCCAGCTGTGTGCGTATATCTATTTACATTCACGGGTGTGTGTGGGTGTGCATGTGTGTGTGTGCATTAGTGTGACGTGTATGTGTGTGCACGCTTGTGTGCATAGTTTATCATCTTATTTTCCACCACACTAGCTGTTTATGTACACACAGTCTCATGGTGATATATAGTCTCATTTCCCTATTGCCCGGGCCAGGTCATTCAACCTTTCCTCCACATTTTCTCCAGCGTTCTCTTAGATTCAAGATTTTCAAGATGATTTATTTGTCATATGTACAACAATTACAGCAGCAGCAGCAGTCATTTGCGAGGACATTTCTTAAGTCCCAGGCTCCTATCAACGATGTAATATATAGAAGAGAAAAAATGTACTGTATACCGGAAAAACACACAAGTAAAGAGAGCAACACCTGAGACACAAATAAACGCAAAAGTGGAAGGAGGACACAGTATTAGTCAGTGTGTCTGATAGCCTGTCTCTCTCTCTCTGTCTCTCTGTCTGTCCAGGTGCTGTCTCTGGGTGCAGATGTGTTGCCAGAGTACAAGCTCCAGGCCCCCCGCATCCACAGTTGGACGGTGTTGCACTACAGTCCCTTCAAGGCAGTGTGGGACTGGCTCATCCTACTGCTGGTCATCTACACAGCCATCCTCACCCCTTACTCTGCCGCATTCCTCCTCAATGAAGACCAGGTAGGCTCCAACTCAACTTCATTTGATTTAGTTCGTTTTTTTATTCGCAAACATTTACTTCAAAGGGCTTTCATTATTATACAACATTCGGCCCTTAAGACATGACCGGATGGTCTAATGTTCATTTGTTGTATACGCAAACTAAACATAATGTGCTATAACTGATTGCCCCTGATTTGACAAAGTGATTCTGACAACGAGCATTCTCTAAAATGGCTGACTCCACCTTTAAGTCTAATGCCTCGTTTCCACCGAGTAGAGCGGGTCGGATCGGAGCGGTTCGGTCCGGGTAGTTTGGCTTTTCATTTGCCAAAAGTTGGGTAGGGTACGGTTTAAGCGCACCTAACCGCTCTGAGCCGCTCCTAATCTCAGTACTCCTCCGCAGGGGTACTAGCCGCCTGAAAGGGTGCCGAAAAGGCGGAGCTACACACTGCCGTCATTTGATTGGTCGAAAGAATAATTTCCGCCATGTGTAGTCATCTCGGCAAGAGTGAAGAGAGTCTAGTGTTTTGGCGAAAATGTGAGCACAGCACTGTTTATTGTGTGGTGTTTTTCCTTGTCAATAAATTAATCAGTTGGTTACACTGTGTCCCACTGCTAGTCACGTAGCTGCCACAGCCAGCACTGTTCGCTCACTGTCTCTATGAGTTGCACCGAGCCGTCTCTGTGTGTTTACGCCATAGATAGTAGTAAATACACGCTCACAACAACACGGGGGGAATAAATAAAGAAGCGGCTGGTTTGACCAAGCAAAAACGAGAGACCGCTGGCTTGACCACAGTTGTTCCACAGCCCGATAGTTTGACCCACATTCTGGCGGCGGCTATCGCAGTCCAGCCTAAACCCCGCCCTACCAGTAAGGGTAGGGTCCGCGGTGGAAACACCACCAAGATTCTTATAAGTGAGCTGTCCCGCTCTGAGCCGCTCCGACCCGCTCTACTCGGTGGAAACGAGGCATTAGTAGTTCCTGAAAGCTGAAAGCCCTGTTTTTGTGTCACTCCTATATGTGTTGTCTTCTTATGTAGTATGCAAATTATCCTGACAAACTTTCTTGCTAATCCATTTGAAGGAAGTAATGACACTCAACTGTTCTATTAATAGAGTGTAAGGTCGGGCGCTTGGTGGCGTAGTGGATAGAGCGCGTACCATATTGGCTCAGGCCCCCCCTCTCTCTCTCCCCATTTCAACTCTGTACTATCAAGTAAAGCTTGAAAATGCCCGAAAAAAAAATCTTTAAAAATAGAGCGTAAGGTTTGACTTGTGTCCTCTGGTCTGCTCTCAGGAGATCGAGATCCTTCAGAACTGTGTGTACTCCTGCTCTCCTCTCAGCGTGGTGGACCTCATAGTGGACATCATGTTCATCATCGACATCGTCATCAACTTCAGGTCTGACTAGACACACACAGGACATACATTAGAAAAGCTAGTAGCAACAGCTTGTTTTTTTTTTGGGGGGGGGGGGGGGAGTAGGGAATATCTCCTAACACAATCCGCTCCCTGTCCGTAGCGTGTGTGCACGAAAAATAAATACACAGCTTACGCTCTGCAAAACTGGCATGTTGCCCCGTGTTTGTTCACATACCCCTTTGTTTACATGCCGGTTTATAGAGCCTAGGCTGTGTATGAACACCAGATTGTTTTTGTTAGTGCACACACACACACACACACACACACACACACACACACACACACGCACACACACACACACACACACACACACACGTACGTGATTGTGAGGATTGTGAGGAAATTTGGTTTTGATAAACAGTGACACTTTGACAACAACCTTGCTCCAGAATCCACCTACACTCACCCTTTATTAGAACAACATTTTTTTTTAAAGGTGAAACTCCAGTAGTAGAATGTAGTAGTAGTCAGTCATTCCAATATGATATATAATAAAGATATCTTCCCTGTGTCTCTCAGGACTACATATGTGAATGCTAACGACGAGGTGGTGAGTCACCCGGTGCGTATCGCCGTGCACTACTTCAAAGGCTGGTTCCTCATAGACATGGTGGCAGCCATCCCCTTTGACCTGCTCATCTACCGCAGCGGAGAGGAGGTGGGTCAGCATGGAACACCTGTCATATGGCAAGGGCAGATGAAAAGCTAAATGGCAGGTATCTGTAAAATAAACAACTGGAAACAACAGCCAATTCCACCAAGGTTATCAGCATGGCTTTCAACTATACTGTAGAGCATACATACATTGCACATGCAAAGACTTCACTTTAGAAGATAGGTGGAGCGGTATTTATGTTGTTGAGGATAGACTGCTATAAATAGAAGCATTAAGGAATAGGTAGGCACATCATCATTTTTACAACATATACAGTAGGTATATACAGTATAGATAGATAGATAGATAGATAGATAGATAGATAGATAGATAGATAGATAGATAGATAGATAGATAGATAGATAGATAGATAGATAGACAGTATATAGATATAGGTATGGTCGAGATAATCTACGTTAAAGATGGTTGTATAGGAGAAATATTCAGACGCAAACAGACTAGATTGCTCTGACTGTACTCTCCACATAATGAGGATGAAAACCACTGAGGCCAAAGTTAATAGATCCACTCCACACAGGAGCTCAGCCCTATATAATGCCATCTATAAGTAATGGCAAGTGTCAAAGCAATAAAACAAACCAATGTTATGTATTGGGATTAAGCCACCTACCAAGCCAGAAATGATGAATGTGGAAACTACCCCCAGTATTTAGATAAGACCCGGGAAGGCTTTGCCAAGGGTTGATGCTGTCCAGAGAGAGGCCACGCAGCCAAGGCAGGGCAGAGCTGCCGCAGCAGACCACTTTGATTTACTGTGAGGGTCCAGAACACACACACACACGCACACACACACACACACACACACACACACACACACACACACACACACACACACACACAGCAGGAACATGGCTCTTTGCCAGCGCCGTAATCGGCCTGTTATTTATTTGTTGTATGGACACGCAGGGGGCCAGCTGGACACAAGTCACAAAAGAGTGTTAGGATTTAGCACCTCCACAACACGGAATCACATTGGGACAAGGCCACGAGAGTTTGTGTGTGTGTGTGTGTGTGTGTTTGCGTGATGGGTGTGTGTGTGTGTGTGTGTGTGTGTGTGTGTGTGTGTGCGCATGCGATGGGACGACAGGTGGGAACAACAGGTGGGAATCCTATATGAGGAGTTATCTGAGCCAGAGGGACTTTTTTTTATTCCATAAACCTTATCTGACCTTATCTTCTCTCCATCTGTCTATCTCTCCATCCTCAGACCACCACTCTGATTGGCCTGCTGAAGACGGCTCGGCTGCTGCGATTGGTGCGCGTAGCCAGGAAGCTGGACCGCTACTCAGAGTATGGGGCGGCCGTCCTCTTCCTCCTCATGTGCACCTTCGCCCTCATCGCTCACTGGCTGGCCTGCATCTGGTAACATATACCATTAAGACTGTGTCTGATGATCTAATGCTCATGTCTGTCTGTGTGGCAACTGGTATTATATGAGGTCACAAGTGGTTTCACAATACTTAAAGATATATATTTTAAAGGTCACATATTAAGCACATTTTCAGGTTTAAAATTTGAATTTGGGTTTCTAATAGAAAACCCAAATGTACTACTAGAAACTGTTTTCACGGTATAGTGTCCTGAAATACCTTTTTTATTACTCACAGTGCCATTGCTGAATCTCGTCTTTTCAGCCAGTGTCTGAAACTCTCCGTTTGAGAGCCTGTCTCTTTAAGCCCCGCCTTCCAAAAAGCCCAGTCTGCTCTGATTGGACCTGAATCTAACTGCTAGATAGATTCTATCTGGAGATATCTGGGGGGGGGGGGCATACTAAGTAAGATTGGTATTCAGGGGGCGTGGCTTCTCCCCTTATGACATCATATGCACGGGGAGAAATCTGACTGTGGTTTTTAAACACAGGTTTTTAGAAAGGTGGGGAAATAGAGAGACTGTTGTTTTTTCTCATACTTTGGGAGTGTATAGTAACACCAGGGACCCTTATTAACGTTGACAAAACTGAAAAGGTGCATTTTGCATAATAGATTACCTTTACAACTTTTTATGCTTTTTAAAGGAAGTTTACTTTGTGTTGTCAAGCACAACTGCATCTTATGAACATCTTACAAATCTTAAGAACATCTCCCAACAACAGATACACTCAAATTGAAACTGATACTTAGGAAAATATCACAGTTTCTGAATAATAAATGATTAAAGAAATAAGATCCTGACAACATAATTAAGTGTTATATTAATTTAGTGAATGCATCTTTATACCAACTGTAGGAGTCATCAGTCACTAGATAAAGTGCAACCTTATGGTAACTGATTGTCATTTTTCCCAGGTTTGCCATCGGTAGTGTGGAGAGAAGTGGTTCGATTGGCTGGCTCCACACGCTGGGGGACCAATTAGGAAAACAGTACAACGAATCAATACGAGGTACTGAGAGAAAAAATAACATTGTGGTGCTTCTGTCTGTACTACTCGCTAATTCTATTTGAATGCGAGACCCTGCCGGCAAACACATTGTTTCTCAAGCACTGGTCAATTTTGAAAGAAAATTCTATTTTGCTTCCTTAACAGGTCTTTTCTCATCCTAGTATAAATAAAAGGTCCAACATCTAGGTGTTTATTTTATTAAACCTTTTTATTTCTGTTTGTTTCTGTATAGCCAATTTTCAACTTTACAACCAATGTTAACAGCCATTATCTCGATATTATTATTATTTATTTTTTTAAGATATTTTTTTGGGCATTTTTATGCTTTTATTGATAGTGTAGAGACAGAGTTGAAATGGGGCAGAGAGGGGAGTGTCATGCAGAGAACGACCGCGGGCTGGAATCGAACCCGGGTCCGCTGCTGGCCGAGGCCCATGGGGGGGACGCCCTACCAACTGAGCTAAGGGCGTTCCCAACATTATTATTTTTTTAATAATTTCAACCTAACATTCAATAATCATTCTGAGCACTTTTAAAAGGGTTATGACTGAAGGTTTTGTTCATAGCATTTTCAAGACCTGTATATAGTACTTTTGGATTAATGCAATGAAAAGATGCTGTATCCAAAATGTGTTGGACACTAATATGTTGTTAATATAAAATACATATTTTAAAGTTGATACGAGAAACTTCTAAATATTTCTGAAACAGTCTCATTTTTCCTCTGATGATCATCAATGACAGGTAACAGCAAACGAGACCATCAGTGCAAAGACTGCTATTTCTCTATAGTTTTTCTTAATGCCTTTGTCATGGGTATACACTCACCCAGGATCAACAGCTGGCGTTGTAAAAACTACTATTGCCAAATTTGCCAATTTATTCAAGCATTTTTTAAAGAAAAATGTTATACAACAAATAATTGTTTTAAAGGAATTAATAAACTGGCGAAGTTTCATGATGATATCTGTTAGTTAGACATTTTACCCTATTCCCCTCCTGTGTCCTGCCTTAAGCAAATCAGAAGAGAAATGCATGCTTTGTCAAAAGAGAATATGTGCATTTGTATTTGATGCTGGAATGATTGAAAACAATAACTGTCTGTCCTATTGTTAAGAAAGGTCCTTTTTACAATATGTTCATGTGTGTGTTATCTGACCAGGCTCGGGACCCACCATCAAAGACAAGTACGTGACCGCCCTGTACTTCACCTTCAGCAGTCTGACCAGTGTGGGCTTTGGAAACGTGTCTCCAAACACCAACTCTGAGAAGATCTTCTCCATCTGTGTCATGCTCATAGGATGTGAGTAAAGAATTAGTACACTGAAAATTCACATGCTGAAATCAACCAATGGAGATGCCCCATACTAACCCTGCGTTCCAAATCACATACTTTTTCTTTTTCCTACACTACATACTAAAGTGCAGAAGAGTTTAAGGGCCACAGGAGAGAAAAACAATCAGATAAGGAAGATTTTTTTTCCATTATGTCGAGAAACGTCAAGAATAAAGACGAATACTCCAAAATGCTATTAGAGTTAGTGGATCATTTATTTTATTTTCAGCATACTACAATTGACTTGCGTGTATTAGGACATCCTAAATCTTTTTCTGGCATACTAAAAAGTATGGAAGTACGGGTATTGGAACGCAGGGTAAATGTCCTAACTGCCAATGTCAGCTCACTCAACACATCTTATCTCTGCTCCACAGTCTTTACTCACCCGCTCTATTCATGCCACGCTAAATAAAGTCTAAATGTTAATATTGTGCAGTGTGTATCACAGCGATGTTTGGCTTGGAAAAAGTAGGAGAAAAAAGAAGTGATTGGTAAGTGGAGTTTGGTTAGGAGAATGCTGAATTTCAGTTAGGCGTTTATCTGTGGGAACATTACTGTGATATATCCTCCTCTTCCAGCTTTCCTCTGGAACTTTTCTGCAGACTCCAGTCAGCACAGCAGGGATACCGTTAAACAGATAGTTTCAGTTAGGGGATAGGGAAGTTTTAAATCTCTAAAAAAAAATCTTTTTATAGTTATTGCGGCTGGACAAAGCCGTACATTGTACTTTTCATTCTGAAAGCGTATCACTTCATGATGTATTAATACAATTCATCAGCAGGGATTGTGATATCCCCCTGGTACATCCTCCTGATATTTAAAAGTCAAACTCACACTAAAAAGTCACTAGTAAAGCCTTGTTTATTGCAAACAATTTCTCATTATTTTTTCTTGTGCTGATTAAAAAAAAATACATTGAAGAAGGAAATTTGTATTGTATTGTAGATACATTTACATTTTACTGTTGTTAAACAAGGTTCAGATCAAAGACTAGGAGGCTCTTATTCAACAAGGCCTGTGATTGTTTGTTTATGATTGTGGTGTTGGCTGTGTTCCTCCCACACACACAGTTTGCCATTTGCTCGACCAGCAATACCCTCAGGCTTTTCAAGATTGTTGAAAACAAAAAGTTGCTCATAAATGGTAGTGTAATAATAGATTGCAATGGGCAGTAATACAACTTATCCATATCAAGTCAGACATCAGTTGTGTCCTTTGTGACACACACTCACACGCTGACAAATACACATCGTCACTCACACACCGAGCAGTTGTTATGGCTGATGTAGACAGTGATGGGAGTTGACAGAGGTTAAAGGGGTAAGCAGGATCCAACATGACAACAGGACCAAACAGACAGGCTCATGAAGGATACCACACAATACACTGAGCAGGAAAAGTGTTCCGAGGAAACTGGTGTCTCAACTGGGCTGTCCTTTGAAGACTCAGAGTCATACAATGTCTGCTAATAGTTCAGACGTGTTCTACGTGTCATGTAAAATACGTTAGTGTATGTCTGACTGTATTTGTAGTCTGGATGAGAGCTGAACTAAAATGGGCTATCGACTACTAGACCCTATTATACAAAGAAAAGATGAAATATTCAAAATGTGTACATTCATTTCAGAACGCAAATGATGGACAGGTGGAGCAATGAAAGCGACCAAAGACTCTTTCAATAAACGTGTGGCTATGTGAGTGTATGTTTCCGATAGACTTTAAAAAAAGGTGAACCAGTCCTTTAATGCAATACATTGGGGCTGTAATTGTTCTTCCTGTCCACACTTGCTGTTAATAGATGTATTTTTGACTCAAATCTAATGGATATTTCTTCTTAGTACCAGACTTATCAGAAATATCCCTTTTTTTTTATGTTGTAGCACATCAGGCCGTTTTGTTTATAGAGTGCACTATCACGTATCATAAGTTAATGCACTGTTTCATATGCACAAAGGCACTCTCACATTGTTCCTGTTATTCCAATTCCCCTTGCCCGTATAAACTAATAAAATCCTTTGTTTATACACCACGTTGAATCTCAAACACTTTGTCTGAGACTAAAATCATACAATAAATAAACATGTAAGTGAAAATAAGATATAAACGCAGGGTAATATGCTGGTCAGTTCAAACCTAGTTGAAAACGCCTGGCTTAAGTTTATGTATAAATGAGGAGAGGCAGATTGTCTTCAGGTAGTATTCTATTTCATGATTCTGTAAATAAACTGTTGATTTTTTGGTTACATATACAGACTTAGAAATTCTGAGTACAGCTGTAGTGAGTCTTAGTGGCCCCCTACAAAGACATTGTAGTGTATCTGAATGTACAAACTGTGCACATAGGTCACCTTTTTCTTCCGACACACCTCTGTTGATGCGAACACAGCTTGAGCTTATTCTCCACATTTTATACCATACTACAAGGCTTTCCTTTTCTACTGACGGTTATTTTTCCCATCAAACCTATCACCCGAGGTTGTCAAGCTTAATACTAACATGTCTTTTTTCAGATGGAGAGAAGACAGGTCGGGCCAGAGATATGTCAGGTCATATCAGCGTATGGAGTGTGCGCCTGTGTGTGTCCCATACCCTCAGTCAATGTATACCTTCTCCTCTCCATAGGGGTGGTAGGATGGCTTAGAGGAAAGAGGGGCCGACCAGTCTCTGGTTGGATCCCCGTCACCGGAAAGGAGGGTGTTAGTAGTGAAACTAGTGGTGGCTGGTATTACGTCTACGATGCCCACCATCTCTACCATTGTGTCCTTGAGCAAGACACTTAACCCCAGCACTGCTCCAGGGGGCGCTGTACTATGGCTGACCCCTGCTCTCTGACCCCCTCCGAAGTGGAAAACTCGAGAGGGGGATATGCAGAAAAAGACAAATTTCCATGTGTAACTTGAGCCAAATTGAATTATCTCCCCCCCCCCCATCTAGCTCTGATGTACGCCAGTATCTTTGGGAACGTGTCGGCCATCATCCAGCGGCTGTACTCTGGCACGGCGCGCTACCACACCCAGATGCTGCGGGTCAGGGAGTTCATCCGCTTCCACCAGATCCCCAACCCGCTCAGACAGAGGCTGGAGGAATACTTCCAGCACGCCTGGTCCTACACCAACGGCATAGACATGAACGCTGTGAGTAGTACCATCCAGTCCACACACACACACCCCCCTTACCCATATCCATTGCGTGTGACACACCTAAAAAGTCTGTCCATGTTAAGAGAATGAAAGAGCGTCGGGCATGAATTATTTTGAGCCTGGGTGCGTTGTACCGTTAATAGGATGATTGGAAGACTATGTCTCAGCATGCATGGCCTGACACCATCAGCAAAATTATGAAGGATGTGAGTATCATTGATATCACACGCATGCAAGCACGCACGCACATACACACACAGACACACACACACGCACGCACGCACACACACACACGCACGCACGCACGCACACACACACACACACACACACACACACACACACACACACACACACACACACACACACACACACACAAACAAAACTCAAACTTTAACGTGCAAATTGACACATATTTGCAACATGCATTGATTTATTGTTGACATGCATGAGAGCTAATATACTCTTTTCTCACATACGTTTAAACACAAACAGAACAAGCGCAAGTGAGTGCGTCTGACAGGCTGGCTGTACAGGGTGGACCTCGACTTAAACTCTTGAAGTCACAGCATATGAGATGCATAGGCATTGTCCCACTCACATCTTCAGTTTCTCTGTAACAGCGTTGTGAAGGCTTTGACTCGAATGTGACAGAGGACACCGCATGCAACCACGGATGCACACACACACACACACACACACACACACACACACACACACAACTGTAATCATAGACATAACACTTGAGATGTGCTGATGTATGCATGCGTCAGTGGGTATCCTCTTCACTTACATCATTTATAGTACACCATATATTATGTGTAGTTTATGCAAACGGAATGTACAGCGTGTGTCTATGTGTGCATTTAGAATTAGCATATCAAAGATACCTATACATGTGACGATATACGATATATAGTGGAAGTGTAACAAAATATAGAGAGACATATGTACATCAATGTGACAGGTGTAATTACAAAAGTTTGATTCTGTCCATAGTATTTTGCTATACACTTTTTGAGTGCAGAAACATAGCCCCAGCCCCAATGTGTCTCTCTCTCTCACAGCCAAAGGCCTGATATTTACTTATTTACAGGTTGGTGCATTTGTTTTTACCTCAGAGCCATCTGTGGCCTCTGTGACCGTAGTCCAGATGAAAAAAAAACTAAATTGCCTACAAGCCTTCAAATATTACTGACCCTCTGTGCAAGCAACAGTGAGCGCTTTACAGATTCCTTTGGCCCTGGTACACACAATCTGCCCTTACCTTTTTATTGATACATTTTTTGGTGTTGTTGGTGCTGCAGCCTCAGAGGAAAACGTCCAGGTTGGGCTGAATAAAGTACCTCCACGTTGTCTGCAAGGTTCTTGATTCAACATATATCTAATCTGTTTTAACTTTAAGTTACAAATTAACAACAATGACAGACATGGCAGCTGAGGATATCTTTTGTAGTAAAGATGAAAAATATAACATGCCTGATAAGTTATAAAGTGTAATTTGTATGGCCCCTTATTATTTTTATTATTATTATTATTATTATTATTATTATTATTATTATTATTATTATTATTATTATTATTATTATTATTATTATTATTATTATTATTATTATTATTATTATTATTATTAAATATTGAATGATAATGCATTATTTAAATGTATGTAAATGCAGGATAAATGTATGAGTGTATCACTGTGTCCTGTCCCCCACTCTGAAACCAAGTGTAGACCCTTGGTAACACCTACAGCAGCGAGTTAACTTCATATACTGGATAAATGCCGATATAGAGTCACTTGTGTTTGTCACAGCATGGAATGCAATGGCCTCTCAGAGGCTGCACAAACAAACTTGCACAACAGCCCATTAAAATGACTACTTTTCTATGCTACAGCAAAGTCGTGACAGCAAACACCGCCTTTAAAGTGGGCAGCTCAGCATCTGCTAAATGCACCATTAAGCAGGAGGCAAAAAGAGCAACTTATACAGCTGGCTTGTATAGCTTGTATAATCTGACTTCAGCACATTTCGGGGGGATTGTACCCGGCAAAATGATGTGTGCCGAGGAAGTAATAGTGGGCTGTTATTAAAAAATCCACAGAAGGGAGTAGTGCTGTAAAGGGGTATTAGCAGAGTTTGCTCTATTCAATTCCATCTTTTCTACGTGTTTGACAGTATTCAAATACAATGAAAGCTTATGGAGGGATACAAACAGGTACTAATAGTAAAAGTAAAAAAAAAAAAAAAAGTCTGAATACTGGAGCGAAATAATAAAGGTGTGGAGGAGACACGCCCGTAAAAGACTTGATGGGAGTTGAAATGAGATAAGAGGAGATTGGCCAATGGAGAGATGCAGACAGAGACAAAGCGGAGGTGGACATAAAGAAAGTAGCTTGTAACTGGTGAAAAAACGAGAGCAACGGAGAGGGGGAGGCGCGGTGTGGGTGTTTCAGGCATAGTTCTGTTCTGTGCAGTCAGCCAGAGAGCATAACAGGAGGAGCCCATAGCCGGCCACTTTAGAAATACTTGGGACTTCCCATGCTCACAGTCAACTCATTAAAATGACACCAATTCCTCATACTAATTACACTCTACGGGGCCTGCTGACTGTGTTCCGGAAGGCCATCTGAGTTATGGTTTGAATCATTATTTTGTCGAGTAGCGTTATAAATAAATCGTTACACAGGCCCCCTTTGAAAGACTAACCACATACTGCTGATGCGGGTCTTCTACCCAAGGATTAACATAGTCATTGATATCCAGGACATAGTCTGAACCTATATCTTGTGACACATGCATAGGCCATGTAGCCAATAGTTCAGCCATGTAAAAGATGTGTGTCAGGAGAACGTTTGTTTTTTTCGAAATGACTTTTTGTCAAAATCAGTGAATATATCCTCACGATTTGCTGGTGTTACTAGATAGCCTAGGCTCTGTAAACTGGTATGTATACATAGTAACCCACTGTAGCTAGAAAAAATGCTAAAAAAGGCTAAGAATACTGATATGGAAATGCGCGTGTGTTTTAGTAGTACTGTGGCAAGTGTGACATTAAGCATGTCTATATTTAAATCGGTATTGAAGCCAAATGCTTGTCAAAGCCAAAGTATAAGCCAATCAGTAGCTTTGCCTCTATCACTAATTTGTTTACATACCCATTTATAGAGCCTGGGCTTTGCATTAACACCAGATTATGTTTGGTTCAGAGCACACACAGTAGAAGATATTCAATGATCTTAACAAAAACTGATTTTAACAACAAGCATTCTCTAGAATCACTTGACCGTGTGGATGATGTTATAACAGTACACGGCCAATGTCCCAGGAACGTTCACCAGTAAGGATGAAGACAATAAAGGACAGTCTTTTTAATGTGTCCACCATGAGCTCATAGCAGGTATCACGCTGACGTCACCTTTCTCTATCAATTCATCGGCTGTCTTTATCCCACCTCTTTCTCCTCTTCTTCTTTCATCTGGCCTTGTCTTTTTCAACCTTCAAACATGCTACTTTTTCTAATCTCTTTTACTTTCTTGGTTTCTCCTCTCTTGCTCTTTCCTTCCCTGTCCTCTTCTCTCCCTCCCTCTCCTCCCTTTCTTTCTCTTTCCCTCTCCCCCTCCCTCCCTCTCTTTCTCCCTCCCTCCCTCTCTTTCCCTCTCCCTCCCTGCCCTCCCTCTCTCTCCCCCAGGTGCTGAAAGGTTTCCCTGAGTGTCTCCAGGCGGATATCTGCCTGCACCTGAACCGCACGCTGCTGCAGAACTGCAAGGCGTTCAAAGGCTCCACCAAGGGCTGCCTCCGGGCGCTGGCCATGAAGTTCAAGACCACCCACGCTCCCCCGGGGGACACGCTGGTCCACGCCGGCGACGTCCTCAATGCCCTCTACTTCATCTCCAGAGGCTCCATCGAGATACTCAGAGGAGATGTGGTGGTGGCCATCTTGGGTACAAAAATATACATGATACAATATAGATTCAAGATTCAAAGTGTTTATTGTCATATGCACAAAAAAAACATGTTCTCAATCATACAATGACATTTTTCCTTTGTTTTTCCACAGAATAAATGTCAAGAAATATAGAAATATGCAATATACAAGTGAAATAGAAAGAAAAAGCAGAAACGATATAAAATATACAATTTACAGGGTAATTATTAGAGCAGCAACGAGATAAAATGTTTTAATTAAATTAAATTAAAAAATTTGAACAGAGCAAATCTGAGAAAGTGTGCAGTTGTACATGAGCAAAATGTAAACCATGATGGTAGTCCTGAGGTAGTATATATATAAAACTTTCAATATATGTTTATTGATCAAAGGTTCCACTTACTGTTACCCTGCTCCCTTGTTAACGTTTTAAAGGTTGTTAAAAACTCAATCCGATTGTAAGAACTTGTAATATTTTGACTGCACAGGCACAGGTCGTGTGTTCTCTCAACAGCAGTGCAACGGGGATTTGCTAGTAGTAACGCCATCTGCTGGTCAGCATATGGTGTTACTCCTAATATTGAATTGTAGATTCAGAATAACGCAACAACAAAAAGACATGTTCAGGGTGTACATCATCTCAGAGAATCTAGCTTCCTAAAGAATACAACAAATTTATTACAATATATATGAATTAGCAACCCTGTATTGTTATGTAAAGGTCAGTTATCATTCTGAAGTAACATAGGGCACATGGTGTGTGATTGCATATGAAGCTTCTTATCCAACCACAGATGATGGTTAATATGTTAAAAAAGCAGGTAACGGTTTACTCCAAATAATTATTTTGGGAAAAAATCATACAATTTGACATGCGTTTTTTTAAAGTTGGTAAACGGAAGTAGTTATTAGTTAGTTAATAGTTTGAGAAATGATCTAAAGCATTATATAGGATATTTACTGTTCAGTGGTTTGCCACCGCAAGATGCTGTAGTGTTGACCATGCCTGTGTTTCCCCCATAACATTTTGCCCATCCTTTTTCACCTTTTCCCCAGGGAAGAATGACATCTTCGGCGAGCCCATCAACCTGTACACCAGACCGGGTAAATCCAACGCTGATGTGAGGGCTCTGACTTACTGCGACCTCCATAAGATCTTCAGGGAAGACGTGCTGGAGGTGCTGGACATGTATCCTGAGTTCGCAGACCACTTCTGGAACAACCTGGAAATCACCTTCAACCTCCGAGACGTGAGTCAGCATCTTCAAACATCAGATAACAAGCTTCTGTTGTTGATAAAGCTCGGTAGCGTTGTTTTAAACTATTTCCTTCTGATCCTGGTTTTCAGACCAACATGATCCCAGGCTCTCCAAGCAGTGACGACAACTGTGGGGGATTCAACAAACTACGCAGGCCCAAGTTGTCCTTCAGAAGGCGCACAGAAAAAGGTAATCCGACTTCTGTAAAGTCAACTCTCATTTCCACCATTTGCTACTGTCACATACTGGTTTTAATGGCTGTCATCTTCAACAAGTTAGTCCTGACCCAGCAGACCCATTTCACCTCCGTTTAACACGAGAACTGCCATGGGGTCAATTTCACCTGTGGGCTTTTTTTTCAATTGTACAAAACAATGTTTTATTAAAATGTTGAAGCCCTGAAATTGTGCTATGTTGCCCTATTAGTCTACTTGCCAGCCCATAGGGCCCCATTGTGAACCCAGATATGTTGAGTACACCAAAGTTTTATGTTAGAAATGTAAAGTATGGGTCCCCAGTAGGTAGAAACTGCCGGATGCTAACTTGCATATGTTGGGCAATTAGAGGTGCATAGCATAATTAGCAATAATTTGCATAATTACCATATTGACAATATTTCAGCAACGGCTTTGCCAATTTGGACACTATTGGAGTGGTTTTAGGGGTTATTGAGGATGATAAATCTATTTCTGACATTTTCAAAATTCATAATGGCCTTTAAAACCGGAAGTGGCCATATTTCCACTCAAGGTGGGACGATTTTGATGAATTTGGAGTCGATTTTCAGGTTATTTATATGTTTAATACATTGGCAATCACAACAACCTCTGTGCTAATATGATACAGGAAAACCTACTGAATTCCTATCCAGATCCATAGTTAGCTAGCTAGCTAGCTAGTTAGCACATTAGCTAGCATGCTAAATTAAAGCAGAAGTAAGCAATTACAATGATCATTTTAGCTTACTTCCTGTCATGTTGTCCCTACAAACACCTTACTATTGCGGAACGCTCACGTCACATCAGGTGTCAGGGGCGGGATTATTTTGACCAACTAGACCAACTACAACTTGGTGACCGCCATATTTAAAAACAAAGCTACTACAAGACGTAGTCAAAACATAATCCCCGTCCGTCGATTTTGATGAATTTGGAGTTGATTCTCAGGTTACATATGATTAATACATTGGCAATCACAATTAGCTTTTTGCTAATGGGATATAGGAAACCCTTCTGAGTTCCTCTCCCGGTCCATAGTTAACTAGCTAGCGAGCTAGTTAGCTCATTAGCTGGCGTGCTAAGTTTTTATGTTGTTTAAGAACTTGTAATGAAGTTACAGCAACAACTCAAATGACAATGGACATTTGCTAGCTAGCTTACTAGCAAGCCACTAAAACAGCAGCCCCAGTTTTAGTTGATTCACAGATATTCCGGATAGCGGAGACTCAGAGCTATACATCTGGAAATGGGTGGCGGACCATAACTAACAGCTCCTGCTCTTTCCTACAAAGAGTTATCACAATCAAAAGGTACTATAGATGTTTTTTTCCCTTTAATTTAATATTGCTTAGTTTCTAATAACCAGTGTTTTCTTTTTAATTCCCTCTAAAATCAAAGATGTCACTGGCCAATGAGCAGGTAAAAACATCCGGTCTTCCACTCGTTATTGGAAACTACGCAATCCCCTGTCTAGACGGACTACAACCTTGGCGACCTGGCAAGTAAAGTTGTATTGTGCTTACTGCACGTAGGGAAGAGCAGGAGCTGTTTGTTAAGTCCACCACCGATTTTTGGATGTAAAGCTCTGAGACTCTGCTATGTGGAAAGCAAGCAGGGTCTCTGATGAGTCTAGGAAAAGGTGTGTGAGGGACCTGTGTTATGAACTGCACACACAGTGATTGCTGCACGCATTAAGAGATTACAAGAACAACATGACAACATGGCAATTGATGTTAGCTAGCTAGCTAACTAGAAAGCCACTACAACAGCATAAGTAAATTCAATGTTTGCCCCACTCCCCGAGCGTAAAACTTCACAGACTTAAATCCACCTGCAACCTGATCTTTCAATTCAAAAACCATCTTGAGGTCTTCACACCCAATGGTCACAGCATGACTCATGCCATGTGGTGCTCTTTCGCTTTCATTGCCATTATCTGCTTGTGAGTCAAAGTGGCCATCGCATGTGTTGTGCGGTGACCATTGGGTGTGAGGCCCACTGGATCAAAATGATCACTCCAACTGTGGATAGGGCCAATGCACCTTTCCAGGCCAACTGCGTGCAGCTACTTATCCGGGTCCTTAGAAGCATAGTTGGCAGCTGAATTCTGGACACAAAGAACTTCTTCATAGGTTGTGTCAATGCAATGTTCATTTAGGTTCTGAACCAGTGCTGAGCTACCATGCTTATGTTGGAGTTTTACAGCAAGCCCCAGAGTTTTCTGATTCCAGCTCCTACTGGTGTGCTGCTGGATGCATTGAGTGAGTAAGTGATGGTTTAGTCACTTCTCCTTCCTTGGACACAAGACTGGAGACACGCTTGAGGAGGGCTGGACTTCAGTGACCTTGTCATGCAAGAAGTTTTTGAAGTTCTCTGAAGCCAACAATAGTCAGCCATCAGCACAACTGCAGTGACATCATAGGAATCACACAAGGTCGATAGCAGCTGCTTCCTGCAAAGGTCCCCTGCTAACTGCAGTTCGCTAGCTAGTTAACTATGGACCTGGAGAGGAACTCAGAAGGGTTTCCTATATCCCATTAGCAAAAAGCTAATTGTGATTGCCATTGTATTAATCATATGTAACCTGAGAATCAACTCCAAATTCATCAAAATCGACGGTCGGGGATTATGTTTTGACTACGTCTTGTAGTAGCTTTGTTTTTAAATATGGCGGTCACCAAGTTGTAGTTGGTCTAGTTGGTCAAAATAATCCCGCCCCTGACACCTGATGTGACGTGAGCGTTCCGCAATAGTAAGGTGTTTGTAGGGACAACATGACAGGAAGTAAGCTAAAATGATCATTGTAATTGCTTACTTCTGCTTTAATTTAGCATGCTAGCTAACACAAAGGTTGTTGTGATTGCCAATGTATTAAACATATAAATAACCCGGAAAATCGACTCCAAATTCATCAAAATCATCCCACCTTGAGTGGAAATATGGCCACTTCCGGTTTTAACGGCCATTTTGAATTTTGAAAATGTCCGCAATGGATTCATCATCCTTAATAACCCTTAAAACCACTCCAATATTGTCCAAATTGGCAAAGCAGTTATTGTCAACATGGTAATTGTGCTAACAAATGCTAATTATGCTATGCTACGCTAATTGCCCAACATATGCAAGTTAGCATCCGGCAGTTTCTACCTACTGGGGACCCATACTTTACATTTCTAACATAAAACGTTGGTGTACTCAACATATCTGGGTTCACATTTTGGCATGTAGACTATACAGTATGGTTAAATATGGTCAAAGTAAATCATGATCAAAAACACGGGCGTGTGATTAATGTGTGATTATAAACTTAGATAAAGAGGAATATATTTTTGCTCAGGTTGCTAGGTAAAATGGCCGTGGTTAGAGTTTGCCTTCTGACAAGTACGGGCAGTCGTTGGTAAAGCTTAAAGCAGACACAAGACTAGGATTAATACCTAAAACAGCGCTATAGTAACCAACTTAGATGATAAATGGTGAGTCTGATAGTGAGGAGGTATAAGAACTGAAGTTTAAGTTCTAGTGTCTAGGGTTCTGGTCCCCACCTACAAAGCCCTCCACCATCTGGCCCCCCCCATATCTCACTGACCTCCTCTCCCCCTCAACCCCCCCGGGCCCTTAGATCCTCCTCAGTCGGTCTCCTCTCCACCCACACATCAAACTTCCGCAGCCTTGGTGACAGAGCCTTCTCCAGGGCAGCTCTCAGGCTCTGGAACAGCCTCCCCCAACATATCCGTGACTCTGAGTCCCTCACCATCTTCCAATCTCACCTCAAGACCCATCTCTTCTCCTCTGCCTACCCCTAGATCACCCACCAACCCAAGCCCCATCAACTTTACATTTTCCTTTTGTTTGTTTACTGTTGTGCTCCTAGGTAAAGCGCTTTGAGTGCGAGAAAAGCGCTATATAAATTAAATATATTATTATTATTAGTGTGTTAACCTGTCCTGAAACCCCTCTGTCCAGATGATGCCGACGCCGGAGAAATTAAAAAGTCCCACAAGTCTGTGAGAAGAAGACGCAGGGAAGCAACCAACAACCAAAAACAAGAGGACACACCCGAGAGACAGTGGGAGGCCCATCCCAGCTCTGTGTCCACACACTCCAGTGATGAGGTATCACTACAGTACACCATGCCATGATAGATAGATAGATAGATAGATAGATAGATAGATAGATAGATAGATAGATAGATAGATAGATAGATAGATAGATAGATAGATAGATAGATAGATAGATAGATAGATAGATAGATAGATAGATTTTAGCAGCATCCCATGTAGCAGAATCCTAATTGTCTTCAAATAAAAAGGTGTCCATATATAAGTAATTTGATTAAAACAGTAGTTTCTGTATATAGCTACAGTAAGAGCTTTAAACTTCTGAAGGCAGTCCAACGCCAGAGGGGGGAAGAAATGATTTCTCAGTCTGTTTGTAACATACTCGGGTTGGACCATAGTCTGTCTTGAGGTGAGAGTGGAGAGAAGTACAGAGCGGCACAATATCTAATATTCTACATCTCCTCCTCTTTCTCTCTCTGTCTCTAGGGAGAGGAGCCAGCGGTGGCCAGACTGGTCCCTCCTCCACCACTGCTGGAGACTCCACATGCTCAGGCCAAGCCCCTGGACTTCAACCATCCCTTTGAGGGAGACGGAGACCCCAAGCCCGGGAACACCTGCAACGCACTGTCAGGTATAGTGGTAGCGACTACCAGTGTTAATTTTGGCAGCACATTCTGATTTAGTCTTAGTCTTTTGAATATCACACCATTTAGTCTTAGTCCTATTCTAGTCATCTGAAATCTTTTAGTCTTAGTCTACTAAATATAAGCAGATTTTAGTTGACTAAATCTACAGCGGACTTCGTCGACTAAGTGTTTTTCTTCATTGAATGGTATTAAGTTTTGAATATGCAATACACACACAGATGTAATGGTTGTAATACAAAACATGTATTGTATTTCATTCGTAATAATCTCACATACAATCAGTGTACCTGACTGGATAGGGGGGAGGGGGGGCTTTAAGAGCCTGTGCCCAGGGGCCCATTATCTCATGATCCGTATATGAACCAACTGGATTTCACAATATTTTTTCTTTTTGCGGGGAGCATGCACAAGCATCATTTATAAAAAAATTTAAATAAAGAAAATAAAAAAAATAAGTGGGGGGCCCCACACTAGGTCTTGAAACGGGCCCAGAGATTGTTAAGGCCGCCCCTGGGCAGCAGCAGCATGATACAAGTGAGCAACAGCGCTTTCCTTTAAGCAACACTGCTGCCTCTGTGTGTGTTCGGACTTCTTTTGCATCAAAGCCTTTTTGATAATAAAATTAGAGGTTTTAATTGAACGCTGTCCATGCGTCGGAGTTGATTGTAACTTACTCGGGTGAAAACAGAAACTAACGGAGGGAGGCGGCAGTTTCACAGTTCATTTCCTATATAGTTGCGCAGTCAGTTTGGGGACCTGGCTCTGTGTATTCAAGCTCGAGACACAGCCTACTACAAACAGATCGCGGAACTTAGCCGTTCCCCTAGACAACATTAACGGGCAGGATATCCCTGACTATCATTTTGTCCATCAAACCACAGAGTTTTTCTGCACAGCGGCTCACTCCACCCGCTCACACTGGCGCGTTCTCCCGTCGATTTTCACCGACACAGGGGCCCAATCTAGATCCACCCCCTACACCCTATCCCTATCCACTATCCCTCCGTTTGCGCGTTCGCGGGGAGGGCCCGCCATATTGAGTGCCGTCCCAAACCACCGAGCCTCAAGTGTAAGTGGGTTATAAAGCCCTCGATCACCGAGTCTGCATCGATGGAGGCTCAGCCCTACGTTTGACACAGGTGTCCGCCAATCAATGATGTCCGGAATGGAAGAGCCAACCTACAAATGAGAGTTCCATGGAGTTTGTTTCCCGAATTATAAATGAAACGTACTCTTACCTCAAACAGACATTTGATTGATTATTTTTATGCATAGCCCTAAATGACGGAACCGGAGGGTAGTCTACAATATCGGAACGAACATGTTGTTTTACACTTGTTGATTTGATTATGCCACTTGTCTACCGTTAGTGTATTTTCAGGACCGTGGATAAAAGATAAAACGAAGCAGATGAAGAAAATGCCCACAAGTTAATAAGGGACAGTGATTATTCTTTCCTTAAATTGTTAGTAAGATTTGTGTTTCTGTTACAGCCGATGAGGGGTAGTAATAGCGGCGGTGACGTCAGTCAGCTGGAGTGCATGACTTTTCTTATTTATGACCACCCTTGCAGTGCATTATAATTTATGCACGCTAATTAACTGCCGCGATTCGCCGGTCGTAATGGCAGCTTAACGTATCATGACAAGTGGAATACATGCTTTAGCAGACTATTGTTCTTTTCCCTGGTTTTGTATGCTGTGCATGTAAACTAAAAGGATAATTAAACAGCGGATCAAACACCCACCCGTTTTCTCCACTACAGACTGAGCTGGTAAAATTAAGAATATGCAGTTAGAAAATGTTTAACAACAAATAAATTATGCAGCCAAAAAAGCATGGGAGTGAGTTTGTTTTTATTCAAAGCTACATTTTACTCTCACATGCGTAGCCTATATATGAATGTAAAGAGTGTTTCAGGTCAAATATAAATGTGGTGGAATTTTATTTTAGGGTGAGAAATAAAGACTTAACAAACTAGTGTCTCTAGGTTTCTTCCTGTTTCTGTCTGACAAAGGCGAGGGCTTGCCAAAGCCGCACCGTTGTTATACCCTCGCCCTTAATGATCGAGTGGCACTTCACAGCCACGAGTGTGACTCCACAGCGAGTGACACTCGCTCACGGAGTGGGAGTGCCTAGGGAGTCATTTGGGATTGGGCCAGGGTTGCATTCGCTGCTTTGCACTGCTTCTTCCCAACTTGTCCCACAGTTCTGATTGGATCTGTTCTCCATTCGTCCCGCCCTAACAGTTTCGTCTCGTTCCTATTCGTAGACTATAGTGTCAGTTATATTCGTCTCAGTCTTCGTCATCATATCTGCCTTTTTATTTCGTTTTTATTTAGTTTTCGTGCATGAAAAAGGTTCGTTGACGAATATTTTTCGTCATAGTCTTAGTCTACAAAATTAACACTGGCGACTACCACTATACCTGACAGTGCGTTGCAGGTGTTCCTGGGGCGACTATGGCTCAGTTGGTAGAGCGGGTCGGCCGATGATCAAAGGGTTGGAGGTTCGAACCCCGCCCTGCCACCTGTGTCATAGTTGTTGTGTCCTTGGGCAAGACACTTCACCCACCTTGCTTCGTGTGAATGTCGATAGTTAGCCTGCTATCGGTGTATGAATGTGTGTGTGAATGGTAACGTGGGAAAGGAAAACAGGTCTCCCTTGAAAAAGAGTCTTCGGTCTCAATGGGATATACCTGTATAAATAAAGGTTAAAAAAAAGAACAAGAATCCTAGCCCTGCATGTCTGTGTAAAATCCAATCAAATGAAATCCGTTTCATTTCTACAGCCCAATATCACAAATAGACATTTGCCTCAGTGCGCTTCACATTGCATAAAGTATGACTCCCTCTGCCCCTTAGCTCGGCTGAGAAAAAAAAAAACTTTATCAAGATTTTAAAATAATTGAGAAATCTCATGGAGAGTTGACAGAGGAAGGGATCCCTCTCCCAGGCAATAGATGTCATACAGTCATATGAAAAAGTTTGGGAACCCCTCTCAGCCTGCATTATAGTTGACTCTGCTTTCACAAAAAAAAATATAAAAGTGGTATGTCTTTAATTTACCAGGAACAGCTAAGTACTGGGATGTTTTCCAAACAAAGATTTTTTGAAAAGCAGTATTTGGTTGTATGAAATAAAATAAAATGTGAAAAACTGGCTGTGCAAAAATATGGGTACCCTTGTGGTTTTGTTGATTTTAATGCCTGTAACAGCATGTAAAACTGATGACTTTAAACACAAAGTTGGTTGGATTATGTTGTTAAGCCTTGAACCTCATAGAAATGTCTGTTTAATCATGAGAAAATGTATTTTAGGTGCCTAAATGCAAGTTGCACTTCTCTTTGACTCTCTGCTGAAGTGAGACAGAATGGGATCATCAAAACAGCTCCCAAAAGATCTTAAAAACAAAGATTATTCATTGTCATGGTTTAGGGGAAGGCTACAAGAAGCTTTCCCAAAGGTTTCAATTGTCAATTTCTACTGTAAGGAACGTTGTCAGGGAATGGAAGGACACAGGCACAGTTGCAGTTAAACCCAGGTCTAGCAGACCAAGAAAAGTACAAGAGCGGCATATGCGGCGGATTGTGAGAATGGTTGCACACAACCCAAAGATCACCTCCAAAGACCTGCAAGAACATCTGGCTGCAGATTGTGTATCTTTACATGGTTCTACAATTCAGTGCAATTTGCACCAAAACATCTGTATGGCCGGGTGATGAGAAGGAAGCCCTTTCTGCGCCCACGCCACAGATACAGCTGCATGGAGTATGCAAAAGCTCATTTAGACAAGCCAGCTTCATATAGGAAGAAAATGCTTTGGACTGATGAGACAAAAATTAAGTTATTTGGTCTTTATAAAAAACAGATGTTTTGGTGCAAATTGCGCTGAATTGTTGAATGATGTACAGATACACAATCTGCAGCCAGATGTTCTTGCAGGTCTTTGGAGGTGATCTGTGGGTTGTGTGCAACCATTCTCACAATCCTCCACCTATGCCGCTCCTGTTTTTTTCTTGGTCTGCCATGCCTGGGTTTAACTGCCACTATGCCTGTGTCCTTCCATTTCCTGACAACGTTCCCTACAGTCGAAATTGACAATTGAAACCTTTGGGAAAGCTTCTTGTAGCCTTCCCCTAAACCATGACAATGAACAATCTTTGTTTTTAAGATCTTTTGGGAGCTGTTTTGATGATCCCATTCTGTCTCACTTCAGCAGAGAGTCAAAGAGAAGTGCAACTTGCATTTAGGCACCTAAAATCCATTTTCTCATGATTAAACAGACATTTCTATGAGGTTCAAGGCTTAACAACATAATCCAACCAACTTTGTGTTTAAAGTCATCAGTTTTACATGCTGTTACAGGCATTAAAATCAACAAAACCACAAGGGTACCCATATTTTTGCACAGCCAGTTTTTCACATTTTATTTTATTTCATACAACCAAATAATGCTTTTCAAAAAATCTTTGTTTGGAAAACATCCCAGTACTTAGCTGTTCCTGGTAAATTAAAGACATACCACTTTTATATTTTTTTTGTGAAAGCAGATTCAATTATAATGCCGGCTGAGAGGGGTTCCCAAACGTTTTCATATGACTGTATGTACAGAAAATAATAGAACATCACAAAGGAATACAATTGTTGACCAGATGTTTACATGCTTATACTAAAGTAAAATATGAATAGTGCATAGTGTGGACAACTGGACAAGGAGTAGTAGTCTAAACATTACAGTCGAGACCCACCCAGTGCACGCCCCATTCAAACACTCGTTCTTCCGTCCTATACCAGGTGCCTTCTCCGGTGTGTCCAACATCTTTAGTTTCTGGGGGGAGAGTCGTGGGGGGGCGGGTCAGTACCACGAGATCCCCAGCTGCAGTGTGGCCTCCCCCCCGCCCCTCAACACCCCTCTGTCCAGCCTGAGCAGACAGCAACGCAGCCAGCTGGACACACGCCTGGACCTGCTACAGAAACAGCTCAACAGGTAGGGCCGCTTTGTCTGTGTGTGTGTGTGTGTGTGTGTGTGTGTGTGTGTGTGTGTGTGTGTGTGTGTGTGTGTGTGTGTGTGTGTGTGTGTGTGTGTGTGTGTGTGTGTGTGTGTGTGTGTGTGTGTGTGTGTGTGTGTGTGCGTGTGGGTGTGCGTGTGGGTGTGTGTGTGTGTTCTGTATTGAGCTGTTGTTGGAGAAATGCAACATTGACGGAGATGCAACGATCCACTCTTTTTCAGTTGTGCGGCCCAATTCAGATACCTGGGTTTTGGAAATTGGATAATACCTGTGCATATGTCCGATATCATCATATTTTGTCTGTGGAGATATTGCGTGTAAGGAGTGTATGAAGGCTTATAAAGCAACACAGAAATTCTAATTTAAAAAGGCAACAACAAAATAAATACAAAAATGCAAAAAGGTTTACATCTATTGGAACCCATTTATTTGAACTGCTTTGAACGGTTTCAATACAGCAGTAGATCGGGACTCCAACTCCTTCACAACGTTTTGAAAGTGTTCCGAAAATATTTCAATTGAAGAGCAAGAATGTGTAAATATATATGTAAATATCTACAAAATAAAAAGCCTTGTGACATAAGAAGAAAGACAAGAGAACAGGAGCGCTCCTTTTTTGGTGGCGGGGGGGAAAACAATATACCTAACAAGGTGCTCTTTGGTGCGGGGGCGATGTAATAGCAACACAACAGTGTAAAGACCAAAGCACTCTGGTTGGAGAAAGTGAAAAAAACCTTTATTGATGTAGATAATGCATGGCAAAAAGCAAAAAATATGCACACAAAATACGCACACAAAACGCGCGCACCCTTCTTGAGGGCGACTTACGAGATGTGATATACAAACAGGCAATATATAGGACATAGACAGCAAGTTACATGGGCTGCTGGCTGCGTCCCTAAAACTAAAATCTAGTATCAAATAAGTAGGGCTTCATTTTTTTACGGACTATGGAATTTGGTTTGGTACGTGGATGAGTAGATTGTAGCCACACTGGACCAAACCGATACTAGATGGGATCACTCCCAGACCTGAACATTCATGTCTGTGTCTGTGTTCAAACGCTCCAACACATTGACTCATCTGACACTTTGAGAGTTCTTCCACCTGGCTCCTTTCAAAGAGCAAGTCTTTTTCTCCATCCAGCTGGAAAATATCATGTTGCCGTCACTGTAGCCCTCAGCTTTTGGCAGGTCTAGCTTATAGCGTTGAGGCTGGCTTCACCCCCATCTGAATGCTCCAAATCTTTCTTTTAATGCACCATTGACTGGATAGAGCTTGTCAGCAGGCTGAAGTTGTGTGTGTGTGTGGGGGGGGGGTGTGTGTGAGTTAGAGGAAATTTGGATTGGGAGTAGTGGTGTGTAAGGAGAAAGCTCTGAAAGTACCTGCGTAAAGTCTCATCAGAAAATGAGTGAGTCCTAATTAGCCATACAGGTGGTATAGGACCCGGCAGGGTTGACAGTTAAACTTTATGTGTGTAGCACCACACACAAAAATGATATAAAATATAACTTTGTTAAGTGCTGTGGGGGAAATGGATTGGTTTAGCAACAAACATAGAAAAAAGTCAGGTGGATGGGAAGAGAATTTCAGTATAAGCAAAAAACGATTTTAGAAAAATATCATAATTAGAATGGAGCATTTATTCAGGAAGTGGAGGCTTGCCAAGTGTGATTTACACCTGTATGTTGCCCTCTCTCATAGTTTTTCTTTGCAATGAGCAATCATATCTTCATTGGGACTTCATTTAGCTGACTTTTTTTTCAAAGCAACATAACTGTCAGTGCATTCAACCGTGTAGGTATTACCCATGAATCCTGCAAGGACCTCAACATCATCAAATATGCTGAACTGCTTCAGGAGCTTGACATCAGACATTCATGTTTCCAAGTCTTATTGGTTGACTTGGTGGGTCATGTAGTATGGTAATCGTGTGGTATTGATAATGGACATAATTAGACCCAGGAGGAAGAGAGTGTGTAGAATGTCCCCTCCATGTAGTCATCACAGTTGCTGATCTACTACACACTGTGTGCAGGCTGGAGAGTCGCATGTCCACGGACATCGGAGCAATCATGCAGCTGCTGCAGAGACAGATGGCCCTGGTTCCTCCTGCCTACAGCGCCGTCTCATCACCACCTCAGGTTAAAAAAAACACACACACAAACACAAGCATGCACGCACGTAAACACACACACACACACACACACACACACATATATTCGTACCTTACCAAAAGTCGACTATTGGGCTGATTTGACAAAGCGTGGACTTCTATTCCAGGACATTTAAAAAAAAATAAAATAAAAAATAAATAAAAAAATGTACGGTTAAGGCATTTTCTCATAATATTTCTTAAAATTTACTTTTTTTATTTTTCAAAAAAGTTGCAAAGAGGGGACTTCTGTAACTGAAATCTGCATATCAAAGAGGGGACTCCGCATTCTATGTATTGACCGAAGGCTACACTTTCTTCAGACATATAAGATGTTGTCTCTTGCAGGCCTCGCCCTACCCTAGTCCCAGCCCAGGTCCAGGAGAGATACTGGTCCAACCTCTAACACCTCTGGAGACAGACAACTTGGCATCTCTGTCGCAGGTGAAGCACATTTTGTAAAACCATTGATTTGCACAAAGCATTGTAACATTGTTTACTTTTTAGGACAATATCGCAATCAAAGACATCTTTTTTACTGGTTGGCAAATTGGTATATCATTGTTGTTTGTCCCAACACAAAGCAATGTACTCAAAGATCTTCAACCTCGTGTAAAGACATGTACACACATTGACATAGACTTTGTGAGTAGTAATTAGGAAGGGACCAGTTCTAGTAGACCCCCGCTGACCTCTTGGTTTTCTTCCCTTGCAGATGATGGATTCCCAGGACTTCCAGGAGTTTCCTGCAACGCTCATCCCAGGCCCAGCAGCGGCTTCGGGTTCAGATTTAGGGCACGGGGCGGCGGAGGAGTCCAGCTTCGGAGACTTTGGTTCAGGGGTGTGTATGGGGGCTAGGGCCAGGGTTAGGGTCAGGGCCGGGACAATGGCTGGAGTAGGGCTGTCTTCCCTAGATGCCGAGGCCCAAAGGAGGCTGTCCCTGCAGGAACCCCAGCAGACGCCTCTGGACTCACGGACACCACAGAGACACGGCTCTGACCCGGGGGGCAGCTAGAGGAGGAGGAGGGGTGCTGAGAGGAGTGAGTCCCACCTGTTTCCACTGATGGCACTTCAAGGACATTAAGAGGCACCTACTGTATCACCCTCACCCCAGAACCCTCTAGGGGGCACCCTGCTGCTTTACCAACACCGTTCACCCGTCCGACCCCTTCGAGACAGGGACACACACAGACTGAAGCTAAGGAAAGGGTTAAGGCCTCTTTCCATCTCTCCCTCTCTCTTCCACAATCCCCCACCCCCGTTCTCTTCTCATACAACATGTGGAGCTTTGTGACCTCCACCACCTTGGTACAACCTTTTAACCAAAAGAGAGGGGCTCCAGCCTCTCAGTGAACACAGTCCTGATGGATCCTAAACCTCTCTCGGTCTTCACACACTGCTTTCCTGTAGAAGAAATCCCTTTACTGCTCTATGCGGGGTTAGGACGACTCGACAAAGGACACCACAAAAAGACAACAGCGGAGAGAATGATGAAGAAACAAGTAGCCATTTTACGTCTTGCACTGAAAAATCCTGTTGATATAATATTGATGATTCTATTCTCTTATGTCCGCGGCGCTTCCAAAAGACTCACAAAAAACCTGGTTGTTAAATGGTAGTGTTAGCTGGCCTAACAGGAAACCCTTCTGCTGTCCCGATCTGCTATTGGTTCCTTTACCCCCCCTGATTGCTCTGCTGACTACACCCCACACCCCCCTTTCCCCAAGAGCACACTGGATAGGCTGGTTTACACACCTCAGGTGGTCGGAACTGGAGGGTTTAAAAAGCCATGAATTTTTTCTGAATGAACATATCAGCTCTGCCCTGTCATTAACATTGTACAGATGTTTTGTTACGGAGTGAAGTACGTATAGCATGCAAAATATGGCAGTGTCGCAAAAACAGGTAAACTGGTAAACTTGCCAAGTTACCGTGACAACAGCTCACTATAAATATTTAAACAAAGCAGGACACCACCCCCTCCCCCCGCTTTGTAATTCCAGGAGCTAAGACATGTGACTTGGTTTACACACACTATGAAGAGTGAGTGACCCTAGTGTATCATAGTGGAATTTGCTACCTCAGATTTCAGTGGTCCCCTACTTTGTTTGTTTCACCAGAGCAAGCATCCCACAATGCTTTGTGTCACAATGCACATACCAGTATGTCACGTTGGTACGTTAAACATACAAGTTTGCCAGTTTACAATGACCAGCCGTTTGCGCAGGATCATGCTGTGTACGGTTACAATATGCAACACACTGAGCAGAAGAGAGACGAGTGAGTGTGATTTAATCTTATTATGTGTATGATAAGCTTTTAATAAGTGTGTCCTGTGTTTTTTTGTTTTGTTTGGTTGTTTTTCCTTTTGTCTTTCAGTAATGCAGAGCATGGCGTATTAGCATGTTTGCTTCCACACACTGTAGAGGGGTCACTGGATTCTAATGTTAAGGACAGTTTGCTTTGCCCCAGAACTGATTTTAAAATGTTTTGAACTGCATTTTTGTGTTTTTAGAATCGAAGAGAAATGTTAAGGAACCCTTTACAAAAGTGGAATTCCAAATACCTACAAGGTCATCCAACAACTTTCAATACTACAGCAGCCATGATCCCTGGTAAAAGATATTCTACATTAACACCAATGCTTTTGGTAATACATTATATCAAGGGTTAACTCAAGTCCTCCATCCTGATCTGATCCGTGAAATGCCGTCATGTCACATGGGGATTATGTGATCACTTTATTGGCTGGGCTGCCACAAAGCAGAGTCAGCCATTGGCCATTACTCTTTTTTAATTATGAATAAGGAGCTAACCGTCCTCAATGACATCCTCAGGAGGCTTTAACAGCAACAATAGACATTACCACTGACTATCAAGGGGTAACAATTTGGCCATAATTCTGCATACATTTAGCATATTGACCATATACACACGGTCCAGCCATATACTAGGTTTCTACCTAGTCCTCTTTCTATAGTAAAATAACAATTACAGCATATGTGATAAACACCTTGGATTCAGGATTTGACCCTCCACCGTCTCACTGCTCCACTCAGGTATGTGAAATGTTACCACAGTCTCAGGTAACACTTGGCTTAAAGCAGTGGCATTGAACTGCTGTGCTGTATGAGATATACTGTAGTCTGCCTTTAAAGAGACAGTAACAACAGTTGATAGGGGCAAGGCAAGGTAAAGTGCAGAAACTTTCTCCGAGCTGTGAACTAAAAAAAACAAACCCCTTTGGTCCCGGGCCCACCATCTTTCACCCTCCTCCTACATAATCCCTGCGTTCCAATCCCCATACTTCCCTAGAAAAAGATTTAGGATGTCCAAATACATACACATCAATTGTAGTATGCTGAAAAGTGAAAATACATAAATGCCCCGTTAAGAGAAAGGTTTTCCAAAGTTTGACAAAAAAAAATAGTCAGAAATGTACCACTCATAAAACACGTCCCATCCATTTGGAGGGGAACTTTCAACTTTGTCTTCCCCGATACACATTTACACAGACAAAATTGCTTTTCTTGTGCCCCACAACGTGTCGTGCATTAGTCCTTTAAAACGTCTCCAGTCTCGTAGCAGCTCAAACAGCATCCGGTCAATTGTCAGCACTTTATTTCTTACACAGTGCAACATGTTTAATAAAGACTCAGGAATGTGTCGCTAAAGTTAGAAGGTTCACTTTCCTTTGTATCAGAACTTTAAACAAAAATCAACCAATCAGAAGAAAAGGAGGAAGTGAACATTGATGCAAACGTGACATCTAAAGAGTAACGTCCCAAACCTTTTAACTCTGGCCGAATTCTCCTTTAACGCAGAGCGGTGAAGATTGTATTTTTGCTGCTTTTTGCTGGTCAAAGCTATTGTATTTATTTATTGTTGTAGGATTGTTGTTGTGTCTCTGTGGATTGTACCTGATTTTTCACTTTTTTCTCTGGGGGTTAATGAAGAGCTCATTTTGTAGTGGAGCATTGTGAAAGGCTGCCTATGTGAACATGCTCCCCCTTGCTCTACTGTTTGTGATCCTGAAATGTACGCTCATTCAACCGTTCTCAATATTTATTCAATATTTATGGGTTGAAGTGCTTGTTGAGCGGCACAGATCATTTTCATCATCAATCAATAATAATAATAATAATAATAATAATAATAATTCTGAAGTGATCCATTACCAAATGCACACGCATCCACATTCACCGCAGATTGTGTCACTATAGATTTGGCTGTTAGGTATTCAGCTTTGGTATCAAACCCAAGCAAGTGAACGCTGTAAGAAATGAATTCATGTAATACAGCTCTGTGGGTATAGAACATGTGAATGCTGGCTACAAGGTTGACCTATAAAGGAAGCTGTACATGCGGCTGAATTATCAGCCTATAACCTAGGATATTCACACAGCGATGGAGAACTCTTTTTTGGAGGGGTTGTGACCGGGACAATCTGGAAAACTCCAACCCAGATAATGATTGTAAAGGGGTAAGGGGGGGGTGGGGGTTGTAAAAGGGGGTTCTAGCTGCTTAAAGATGAACTGTCTGACAGCTTGGTACTAAGTTGCTATCAATCCTTTTTGGTAAACATTCTGCAGTTCAAACAGTGACCCCTACCTGCGCTAGCCAGGACGACAGAGAAATATTTGACTACATATTCCCATTGAATCTTTTTTTTTCTTCAGTGCAGTAAGTGATCTCACATACTGTACAACCAGAGTGTTCTCAGTGTTCAATACCAGTCACCTATAGCCACCTGAACTGTACCTTTACATTCAGAACTATGACCTCAAACCTAGAATGTGTGGTTGTCTCGTCGACTCTTCTTATTTGACCTTGTATGTGACAGTAGAACCTATAGTGGGATATTCCATGCTAGAGAAATCATTGCTGTAATGCATACTGCATATTATAACAGTTAGAGGTTGCACTTAGGAAAGGAAAAAAATCAAATAAATCCTCGGGGGGGGGGGGGTGTTTGTACTCAGAGCTTTTTCCCCTTTGCATTTGGACACACATACACTTTCCTACACACACACACACACACACACATAAAACACATAAACATGCACGCGTGCACACACACACCCCTCCCTAATAGCTCTTCCATACTGCTGAGCTTTTTCTCAGCACCGTTCAACTTTTTCTGAGTTTCCGACAGACTTGTATTTGTAGATATTTTGAGCACTTGGTTAGGGGGGATGGGAGAGGAGGGGAGGGGAGGGGTTTTGGTACCGCAACACTGGATCTGTTCTGTCACTCGCCTGTACATACCAACTTCTACAACTTGTGGAAAATGGATGCGAACTACTTTGGCACTTGTATAGCCAGCACTATGCAGAAAAACTGACTTTAGTTTTTTTTTTCTTTTCTTTGGCATGCTTTGAAATGCAGAATACTATAGAGGAAAATATACTAAATCAATAAAAAGTCTGCTCTAATTTCTTATTGAAGTCATCACCTTATAGAAGTAAAAAGAAAAGAGATGTGAATAAAGCAGTCCATGGTGAGGACGGATACAATGAAAGCTGTGGGTTGGTTAAATAAGGTTAGGATGACGGAAGCTAACAACTTTTAACATTGTGCACATTTCTACTTTGCATGCTGCACTAGAAATCATCCAGGCGATGAGAGGGGTGTGACGTGCAGGGCAGCTGATCTTTTTTGCTGTATGCTTGCAAACTGTGTGTAGAGTGAAACACTGAATTCTTCCTGGTTATGGGAGAGTCATATTTATATAAATATATATATATACATTCTACTTCCAGGTGATGGAAGTACAGGTGGTACTGAATAGCTGCAAATATAGTGATCCTAGATGATACAATATTAAATTGTATATTTGTATCCTTTGGTTGCAAAGCACTGTAACGGAGTGATGCATGTGTGGCAGTCCTGGGCAGAACTGTTAAACGCTTTCCCAGATTAAATTGATTAAACGCTTGAATGAACTTATCCGTGGTTGTTTCTCCACTCTTGCCTGGAAAAGTGAAATCAAGTGGGCCTATATTATTACAAACTCCTGCTCTCCCCTGACTGGGGGAGGGCTACACTCTGAAAAAATAGATATTATCAACAGGTCTGAGAGCAGTTTGTCTTACCATCCTTTCAGTGCGTGGGCTTGTTAAGATGTGTTAGCAGTGACATACTGTATCTTCAACACATCATGCAGACATGTTGTGTTATTATGTCCCAAAGAACGCATAACAAAGGTTTTAGACAAATAGCTCCACTCCATGGCAGTCTCAGGTTGTTCATTCAGCCACATGGTTTCTAATACTGGGCTGGCCCATGGAGTGCTGCTCATAATACACTGTTCATATCAACTGTTTGGAGAGTCCGAGGTCAACATGGTGAAGCTCCAGGTTCTGATTGTGTGATGGCATTATCAATGGTTGAACTTTATAAAATTTGAAAAAATATTTCTTTCAATAAACCTCTTTGAAAGCAAAAACGTGCTGTCAGGACTGATTGTAAAACGTGTATCAACCTTCCCTCTCTAGGTTCAGTGAAGAATTGGAACGTGTAACTGGAAATATGTTTTTTTTTTCTTTTTAATTCCAAAGAACAATCCTTGCTTTCTCTCGGCCTCTGTGTCACTGCTGTGAAAGCACATTAGCCTTTCAAAACCACATTGAAGAATAAAATATTATACACTAGCAACTTTTTTTCCCCAATATCCCTAAACAGACCCATAGAATGTTTTGCAGAATAGAATGGCTACAGCTCCTCAAATATACTGTACCTCCTGGATCCAACAACAGTCAACATTTAAAGGAGAGTGTAAGTGATATATTCTTTGTTAATACACATGTTAAATCTCTCTATATTCATACATCAATCACTTAAACAGTATGCCCAGTTCATAACACAGGTCGCCGAGTCATTCAGCTTCGCAGTAATTGCCAGTTGAAATTTTTAGTATTCCGCTCGTTTTATCCAATCAGGAGACAGAACGCTATAAAGAGGCGTATCTTTGTTCCCGTGAACGATGACTCACTGCTCTCCATCGCGTTACTATCTGACGAAGACTGCTGTGTGTTCATGTGGTTGTGACGTAGGGACGAGGGAGGGGACTGCTAACTGCAGTCACTGACAGGAAGTTAGCGAAAAGGACCATATCACTTAGGTCTCCTTTAAGAAACATTTTTAACCATAAATCCCCAACACCTTCCCTTACTTGTGCCCACTCACCCCACAAGACTAGCAGTCATTTTTATGGAGGGCTTTTGGAGAATCACAACATGTTCACACATACAATGAATTTGCAGCGGCCTGATCATCATAACAGTAAACATAGCAGTAAGCACAGGGTAAGTGGAAAGATGCCAAATATTAAGTCCTGCTGTCAATGGGGATGAAGAGTAATGTTCAAATCAAAGCTTCCAGCCACAGTAGATGAACACTGAAGCTCAATACACAATACAATAGCCTACACCACATGAAAGGATGGAGGAAACCTGTGATGCATTTTACTACACAGTACCTTCAAACAGAGGCTTTCTTTGGCTATATAATAAGAAGCATATAGCATGGGGCTTATGGGCCCCTTTGCAGAGGCGGATTTACCATTAGGGAAAGGTATAGGGAATTGGCCCCCCAGCTATAAAATGCCTATTTGGTTTGGATGTTTTTTTTCCCCTTCTTTTTTCCCCGCTAATAATAATGCCATCCAAAAATCCATACTCGTATTTGCTTAAGTCATATCTCAGCCTCAGAGGTTATTGTTTGATTGAATTGGAAATTAAATCAAATATCATATGTCTTCTTCAATTAATAAGAATTGAAAAGGGTTAGAGAACAAGTGATCTGCCTGTGCCTGGCTGTTATAACTTAAATGGGCTTTTCAGACAAAATGCAGGTTTAAGAATAGGCCTACTGCACTGTATGCTTATTTGTTTATCCTCAATCACTTTCAACGCAGCAAATGCGTAGACTTGCTAGGCTATGTTTAAGTTATTAGGCCTATATCTATCCTGCTGATGTAATATCTCAGACCGTTGGGGTCTCACAAAAGCGTTGAACTGACGTTTGCCATTTCTGTCACTAGGTGTCACTATAAACCTATGCTAAAGGCCTTTATGTGTGTGGTTGGACTGAGGGTTAGAGAGTTAGGGCTCTTCATTCGTCCACCCAGGTTCTTCATGTAGAGAATGATTTCACCGTTGGAAAACTAGCATAGGCCTATAGGCTTGGCGATATATTGTGAGAGTAGTTAGTCTTAAACTGGACATGCATAAAGGCTATTAGTCATGTTTCTGGTTTATCCTCCGTAATTAATTCAGAATCATTTAAAAAGTAGGCCTACCCTAGGCCATATACTAGCCTATATAGCCTGATATAATGTTTAAACATGACTCAGTATTGTCTTGAAATGTTTGAAACATCCAGCGACGAGTGTTTGAATTCAAGAAAAATGCTAAATGAATTATTGTTTAAGTAGGCTATTAACCTCTGTAACAAATGGACTCCTGTCTCCTCGTAGGCCTACTGCTTGTAGGTTCTGGCCAGAGTCTCTGTACTTTCTATAATAACTAACTCCTGTCATCCCGGTGACATTCCACTGATCTGGGCGGTTTCAGGGCGTCTTCCTGGGCCGTGGCCGTATCCAGAGACCGTTTCCCCCCGGCGATTGGACCGACAACGTCCCGTAAAAGGAATCAAACGTGTCCATTGTATGTAAAGGCTGTCTGTCAAAAGTGCATTTGGTGACGACGAAGGGCCTTGTCCAGGGTTCGGGGGCCGTGGTTGGACAATATCACCGTCTCTCAGAGATTGGCGTTGATGTCATTGGATGAAGTGAGAGTCGGTCACCAAGCTCGAGCCGTGATTGGAGGAGGGCTTCAAGGGGGTGGCAGGAGCAAGTTAGTCTGCAGCCAGCGGAGAGCACACACGGGTGGGCGGATCGTAGCAGTGACAGCGACGCTCGGAGACTCCCGATAAAACTGTCCAAAAAGCAGACAACTAACGGTGAGTCGAGCTGAAATGTTTACATGGCGTTCAAGTCTATGTGCTGTGGGCACGTGCACTGTTTGCGCTGCGCGCGGGGTCCGCGTGCGGACGTTCTGAGTCTTTGTAGTTAGTGAAGTGACGGTGATTTTGGATGAGTGATCTCAGCACGCATCACAGTGAGCGACGGTGTACTGGTGTGGGATAATGCTGCCTTCAGGTGCTCCTCGGACACGTTCTCTTTCGAATAAAACAGTGGGATGAATACGTAATAGGCCTATCAATAGGCCTATTACTCCCGTATGTAGCCTACATAATGAATTAGCCTCGGGCAGTTGCTTTTTCAGCTTTCTTGAACATCTCATTGCCAACTCCCACTGAAAGGCTAACTTTCACTTTCCTGTCTTATTTACAACAGAGGTGAGAGGTTCACGTGCAACTGAATGGTAGCCTAGATGTTCCCGATAGTATTGAGGCAGCATGGGTGACCAGGGCGAAGTTGCACTGTCACAGTAGACTGGAGCAAAGTTATGCAAGCTAGTGTGTGTGTGTGTCTCTCTCTCGCGCGCGCGTTAGATCTTTCCATTCATTCAGTTTTTGAGGCATACTCAAACGTTAGCTGTGTGTAGGATAGGAAGCTATCTTCTTGTGTTGTAGGCTACTGTGTTTATGCTTGACCCTGTGCATACATTGACTTCCTTCATAGAACACAGCATCCCCTTAAATGGATGTGTCAGTAGTAATACATTGTTTTAACAGTTTTAGTTATTATCGGCTTGTCTGGTATAGCTTGAAATGCTGGTGATCGCCTACTTAAAGAGCAGTCTGAGTCAGTCCTTCTCTGTCCGCCCCACTAATAAGTGTTCACAGTCAAAGATACATTAAGGAGCAAGTATGTGGTGGTGTTAAGGCTGGATGGTAAATAGGACTCGTTGGAATCTTAAATACAAGATTTCAGTGTTTCCCCCAGAAAATGTCTTAGTCAAGGTGGTCACTGCCCCGTGTCAGGGGAGGCGCGGCGCAACGCGCCGCGGCGACAATTTTAGGGGTATTTTGCTCAAAGATGCCAATGCGCCGTAAAGAAATAAAACAGACACTGACCTTACAGTTGTGCAATTTTGTTTGCTATGTGCAGGTACAAATTATGTGTAAACGTGCAGACAGTACAAAGCACAATTAAAGAAAACTTCTACTGTTTTGGTGCAATACTATACAGACACACTAAATACAAATAATGGACCATACATTCAGAGCCGGCCCAAGCCTTCAGTCCAATGTTAGCGCTGCTGAAACTATAGATCTTTGCTAAATATTATTCACACACCCAGTGTTTTCCGCTAGTGCCTCCACTGTGCAGCTGTGTGAAAATGTTAGACAGCCGAGATTCCGACCTTCCTAGGGGGGTCCAGGGGTGTGCCCCCCCGGGAGATTTTTTTTAACCTTTTTAAAGTGAAATGCATGAATCTGGTGCACTTTGAGAGAAAAATTAAGAGGCTGAATCTGAGAAATTTTGTGTGAACAAATAATTTGGATACACTGGTCAGATGAATTAGAAGCTATTGAAGGACACATGGATTTTCCATACAAATATTAATATAAAATCAAATATTATGGAGGGTCCTCTGGGTTGGGCTTGAAGCTCTTTTTCTTTAACGGGACATATTGCTCTGTAATATAATGAATGCATTTAAATTCAGTGTGAGGAACGAAGCAGAAGAACTCTGTTGTCCAGCTACTGTATCTTTTTTTCCACAGACGAGGCTGAAATAGGCTATAGACTATACACAGTGCATGAGCAACTGAGGGCAGCCCCATTTCCAATTGTTTTTAAATAAACTCAATACACACTGTGCATGGATGTGAACGTGACATGATCCGATTCGGATTACCTCCCAGATGAACTGATTACATTTTTAGGCTATTAATTATCTAGACCAAAAAATTGTATTCTTTTTTTTTGTATGTTAACTCACATTTGCATAATATGATGTTAATATCAAACACAGAAACAAAAAAAAAATAAAATAAAAATGTTTTTTTTTTTTTTTTTGAGGGGGCCCCCCTGGCGGTCGGGGGCCCTAAGCGACCGCTTAGTTCGCTTATGCCTCGGGCCGGCTCTGACTCTCATGCATTCATCAAACTTTTCTCTGCGCTGTCCTAGCTGATAGAAAGGTTGTGTTGCCACAGTGATGTGGAGTCTTAAACTGTCCTAGCTTTGCAGAGCACTTCTTTCTGTTCAGCTAAATATCCCCATAGAACTGCACTGCGTTTATTATCGCCACCAGTTAAATCTCGGTTTGCTTCTGCTCGTTTAACTCTCCCGCGTGCATGCCGTAGTCGCACGCGGTGCGGTACGGTCGCGCGCGCAAAGCCGCAGACACAGAGCAGCTGATAGAGAAACGCTTGGAGACACATGCTTTTTACCGCAAATCGCGGCCTTTCGCGCAGTTATGACCATGCACAACACACACATCGCGCTTGCTATTACATTAATTGTGCAGCACGAAAAAAAAAAAAAAAAAAAATTAAATTAAATTTTTTTTTTTTTTTTTTTTTTTTTTTTGGGGGGGTCGGTTGGTAGTCAAGGCGGGAGGCTGGCGTTGCTAAGGCGGCCGCCTTAGCTATAAAGCGCTGGGGGAAACACTGGATTTGTATATATATTTTTTTCTGATGATGACATTGTATGAACAATCCTATTGTACAGTATTCAGAATTGACGCCGGGGACTGTAAGTGAATTTCCCTGAGCTGTGAAATGATAGTTTGCTTGGATTAGATCCCCAACCCAAGCTCCTTTTTTAAATGTCTTTATCCAGAGCTTTTCGTCTGCATCTGATGCTCCTTCAGTCGCAATAACTCACTTATGATGTTTGGTTATTACAACTGGGTAACGTTCATCATCGGTGTTCTGCCGATGATGAGATGTGGTCGGAAGCTCATAAATACTATGCATCACCTGAGAAACAAAGCTCTGTATGACTTTCTACCTGCTGCAGCCTGCTCAGAATCCACATCGTGACATCACATTGTTATCACCATTTGATTCAGCCGAAATATGCTTCAACGATAACATGAGATTATTAACCAGCCCTGAATGCTTCACCCAAAACTGCTAACAACAATCTATCCACATGTTTCACTAAGTTTTCCATTGTGATTGAGCAGTGTTTCCCACAGGTTGAGAATTGACTTGCGGTGGTCAGGTGGTCAGGTGGTCAGGTGGCGCAGAGGGTGAAGGCGTGACGTGTGGTGGGCGGGTTCAGTAATACATTAGTCAAACAATGGTTAATGAACTATTTATTGATAAAAAAAATAAGTCAATGACCTTAATAATTTCAAAAGGAATACCTTTTTACATAGCGTATTAAACAAACAAGACTATATGGTTGGGCAATAGGCTATCAAAGTTTTGCTAGCTTTAAAATCGTCCTCAAATGATACCCCGATACACGGTATTACCTTTGCGTAATTGCGTTGGTCGTTTTATACATTTTTTTCTTCTACTACTTCAGCAGCAGCTGTAGCCTTTTGTTTTAGTTTCTCTCCTAACACTTCTTTTTACGAGATCACATTGAAGTAATCACGATGAGCTATCTCCGCCAAATTGTCATTTAAACCAACAGCACTTGAACACATCACTATGGAACTTGCCATTCTTTACTCCTCAGAGGCTGTCCTATAGCGTTAACAGGTCATTTATCTGAAAAATTATGGGTAGGCCTACATCACTCTCAGGAGTTCTGTTATCCGTCAGCTTCTAGGGCTGAACTGTAGTTTGGAGCGCACTGGTTTCTTAGCAAGTGTCCTTGTTTTGTGCTCGGCTAAGCTAACTAGAATGAAGTATGGAGACATTGCGTTAATTAAGTTATTTTAATCCGACTGTACACTCAAACTGGGCACATGAGGGAATTTTAACGCTAACTAACAACACACACATGTAGCATGGGCCACACACATGACTGCACCACAATAACACTCACTCTCACCAATACATTTGATTTGAATTATTTATTTATTTCAAGCCCTGCCTGGCACACACAGTGGCCAGGCAGACATGCACATGATCTCTCATCTAAAAACCCAGTGTTGTCACCTGTGCCCTGGGATGTGATTGTACGTTCACAGACCCTGGTGATAGAGAGAGGAATGGCAGCGGAGAGGATTGTCCCTCTCTCCCTCCCTGCCTCCCTCTATCCAGATTACTCTCTCCAATCCTCGCCCGGCCAGATTACAGATTGGGGAACTAAGAGGTGGGACTGATCTAAGGCCCTCAATTCATCATGGACCTGATCCAGTCACATCTCTGTAAATTGTCCCGTTGCTGTAAGCCCTCTGCCAAAGTGATCAGGTATTAGGCCTGAGGGCGATGCTGGTCAGCAGGCCGGGGTCTCAGGCGTTGGCCTCAAACCGCTCCAATTTCTCTGTGTGAAGGTTCACAACATGCAGAGATGGAAGAGAAGTGAAACACACATGCATTTTCTTCAGATACTTCCAGTCAAAGTGAAGAGGTATTTTCCTACCAGAGGCTCTTATTTTGAGCAATACATGTTATTGACCATGTTAAACTTAATTGAATGCCACACCATTCACTTTGATTGTCATTGTGTTTTTTTCTGTATTGTGAGACTGTCGTGTTGCTCTGAGGGCGCTTTCACAACTGCCGTGTTTGGTTTGATTGAAAGTAGGGTTTGTTTCCGCCTTTGCTGCGGTTCGTTCTGGCCGGTGAGAAAGCAGCAGTGGTATTCTGGTGCGCACCATAAGCGGACCAAACAAGTGTACCGAGACCTTGTTGAGGAGGTGGTCTGGGTTCCAAACGCAGTCTGGTGTGGTTTGTTTGTGGTGAGAACGTGAATGGATGCGATCTGACCCTACTGCAGCAAGCACTGCATATTGAGTTCCCATAGCCAGCTGTGTTATGACTTATGGGGCTGTTGTCTGTTGTTTTGCTGTATGAACATTCTGACAAATTGTAGAGCAGTTCAGGAATGAAACAATGTATCATTCTTGCATCTGGTGCAATCCAAGGAAGCACTCAAGAAGTGGACTATCTTATGACTATCAGTGTTCCACACTGCAAAAGGTGAGATCAGTCTGAACATTAGCTTGCTGCTGAACCTTGGAGCCACCGCAACAAACAACCAAACTGAAACCAACCTCGATTCTGTCCAAAGTCCAACTAAACAAATTACATTAATACCATTCAGGAAAGCTGAATACATGGTGTGACCCAGACGACCAGTTGTGTAACAAATTCCCTCTGGACAAATTGGATAAATGATTTATTAAGCGTGATTGCCAAAATCTAATGGAAGACATTAACCTTGAAAAGTATACTTTGTTTCTGGACCCTCAAAAGTGAAAGAGAACACAGCACACTGCCTTGAAAAAGCATGTTAACTTAGCAGCTGGCACAGTCATTACATTACATTACATGTCATTTAGCAGACGCTTTTATCCAAAGCGACTTACAACTGGAGCACACATTCATACACCGATAGCAGCAGCTACCACGCAGGCTGCAAGCTAACTATCGGGAGCAATTTAGGGTTCGGTGTCTTGCCCAGGGACACTTGGACATGTCTGTCTGCTTCAGTAGGGCATTACACAGAATGTATTCAACACTTGTGTCCATGCAGCCACACCCACACAGTTCTCTATCAAAAACACTTCGTGTACTACTAGTGCGTGTCAACAACATTGTACGGTATTTGAATGAATTTCATTGAACTTCTTGTATTTTTCTGCTGACCTTTGCTTGGGAGCCACCACTTCAACATCTGTGTGGGAACCACAGCAAGCGTGCAGATCCATGGACTACGGTAGTTAGTTCCAGTGCAATACAGATACACAAGTGATCATCCATGTGTCAGTAAATGTGACTATCATATTTAAGCCAATGAGATGAACCAGGGGTCCACATCCAGCCAGGTCTATCTTCAAACTTTGAGTGACACAGATACCAAGCAATACTGATTGTTACATTACTTAAAGAAATACAATAAGGAATGTGCAATGTTTAAAATGTTAAAGACAATGTTGTCGTTCGAAAACCTATAGAAGACTGAGACCAAAGCTCAGTCAGTGTCGGTACTGGACAGTTTTCATGCTAAGCTTTATACATATAATATTATTATACTAATAACAGACAATTGTTTTTATTTTTATTTTTTAGATATTGTTTTTGGGCATTTTTATGCTTTATTGATAGTGCAGAGAGACAGAGGTGAAATGGAGCAGAGAGGGGAGTGACATGCAGAGAACGACCGCGGGCGGTAATCGGTCTGCTGCTGGGCCCGGCCCGGGGGGGGGGGGGGGGGGGCACGCCCTACCAACTGAGCAAGGGCGCCCCCAGACCATTGGTTTTTAACCCCATTTGATAAGCAGTATGAGGCAGTTGCAAAGGTGAGAAGAATTTCATTTAACGTAGGCTCATAATCTTTCATAAAAGGATATCCCGTTCACTATGAAGTCAGGGACTGAAGAGGAGATGTTAGGTTGGCACACCACTGATGTAAATAATCTCTTTATATAACACATAACTACACATGTATGGCAAAAGTCTATACGATTAGTATATAAGCTCTTTGATTCATCTGAGGGAATCGCTTGTTTGATCACAATTTTACTGTGTACATTTGAGCATTGAAGGATGATCACACACCTGATGCTATATGAAGCTTAATGCTCTTTACCTTTTTGAAATATTTTAGTTTTAATATGTTATGAAGCCCATTTCAAGATATTTTTTTCCAGACCTTGGATATTGAAGAAAGCTTTAACAAAACATTGCATTGAGACAACAGTGGAGCTCTCACCTCTTTAATAGGTTTTTTTATTGCAAGAATGTGATTAGACAGGTACAGGACGATGAAAGGCACCGAAAAGACTTGAAGTTTCACTCTAAAGTGAAAGGACTAAAATGATTGGACAACGTGCATGTTCAATGTGTAACTTTTATGGAAGCTCCATAAAATTGGAATGATCATTGTCAGATTTATATGAGTAAATATACTATATTTACGGAGGCTGACAGTCTCTAGAGATAAGTGGGCTCTTATGGCTGCGGTACTTGTATGCTTTCAATGATAAACCTCAAAGCAATGCACACATTGACATCACTGATTGTGGTGTTCATCTTATGCGGCAAAGAAATAGAAGGAAACTTGTCACGTTCATCAGAGTAAGAATAAACCTCCAAATGGGAAGGAGACATAGGGAGGAAGGGTTGAGTCAGGGATCAGTGACCATAGTAGGAGGGTTGGGAAGGAAGGGAGGAAGTATTAAAGCGATCAGACAGGTTCCTAGAGTTACTCAGTTCGGGGGAGATCCTGAATTCTTCTCGGCCGGTGGAATGTCAATTGACTGGAACTGAGAGCCATTGACTCGCTGCCGTCTTGCTCTCCACCCCACACCAAACGGATGGATGACCTGATGGAGGTTTCATTCTTTGCTCGTTACGTCTACCCACCATGACTGGGAGTCCTACGTCATCTTGTAACATGTCAGAGAGAGTACCCTTTTGGAATGACGTGACCCTCTTATGTTGAAGCTAATTTGGGAGAGTTATCCCCCGGTCAAGGAAGAGTCAGGATTGAAAGCTGATCCCATGCTCCACGGTCCGGGTCGTCCTCACTGTATCAGGACTCTCTCTCTTCAGAGTTTAGCAGTGGGCGGCTTCAGAACAGGCAGTCTAGGTAATCAGGAAGCAGAGGAAATCCATCATCCATTTGTACCAGCGCTGCCAAACGATACAATACAATGCTGCTGCTGAGGGCAGTCAAGTCTGGGACAAGGACGGCGTTATTATTTACCCTTACATAATGGTGCTTCCTCAGGTTTGCCCAGTAAGTTGTATGTGCTTTGCTGGCCGAAACCTGGCTCACCCCTCCCCCCCCACCCCACCCCTCTTTGCATCAACATAATGGTCCCATTGAAATGAATTAGGGGGGAAGCTGTTTTTTTTTTAACACAAGGCCAATGTCTGTCTGAATTTGGGCCCTCTGTTGTATCGGTCATGCATGCCTGGGAGGTTTTTCTGCCTAATTAACTACACTGTCAGTAGCACTTTAGCATCATCATCAGTGGTGATATGACCATATGTTTGCACATGTAATTGCGCACGTCATACAATACATTTGGTTGTACAAAAGGATGATTTTCGAGTCAATTGTAATTTAAAAATAATAAATGTTGGAATGTGTGTTGTGCATATTTTGGTTCTGTGTAAAAGGAAAGACATGGGTCATTGCAGCGAACATCAATTTGAATATTTTGATTTAGCTTACAATAACATCGCACTGTATCCCAAAGAAGAGAAAAATAAACACATGTCGTATTCAATGATATCCCCCCATCGCTGTTAGATTAATTAAGCATGTTCTCACTGTGTGCCATAGCCCGTTAATTGTATACGACCTATTATTGACTGCCATGTCATTATGTAATTAGTGAGGCCATATGCACCAGATAGCTTGACAGCAGGAAGGGCATTCATAATGTGGAGGGATCAATACTGCTGTGTGGCAAAATAGCTCCGGTATTGCCGGTAATGCTCTCCATGAACATTTCACTTGCAGTGGGACTGTGGGACATTGTATGTGGCTAAATGCATAATCAATGTGCCTGTAAACCATTGGTCATTCATGGTCGATGACTGCATTACACAGCAGCTTTTAATTCCCCAGGCAGCGGACTGGCTGTGATTGGACTGGTGTTGTGCCAACGCCCCTGATAGCAGCAAACCTCTGTCTTCTCTCAGAGGTGTGTAATTAGTAAGAATGTATTTATGTTCTGAGGGAGTTGTTCAAGCCAAGTCTGTTGACGGAAGAACTCCGGGTTCAACAAATGGTCAGAAGAGTTTAGTTGTGCTGTGGCCTGTTCAGTTCTGTCCAAAACCAAAACAATGGTCTCTGTCAGGAGTTTATGCTCCGACAAAGTTTTTTTTGTTAGTTTTTGTACTAATGTTGCCTGGGCTTGTTCATTCAGTCTATGCTGTCTGAAATCCCCAAACACATTTAGCCTCAGTGAAATATTCATCACTGATTAATTGATGTAATGTCAAGTCGATATCGAAGCCATTACATGTTGTTGAAAAATCCAAAGCTTTTATTGCTAAGTGGATACCAAAGCAATCTAGTGCTGAAACAAATGCTCTTTTTTTTAAAACAATCAATACATTCAGTGTTTCCCCTAGAATTGTTCTTAGGCCCGGTGGTAAAAGCTGATAAAGAGTATGCGCGCGGCGTGCATACCAAATTTGTAGTAGAAATTGACCAAAACTAACTGTATTATGGATGAGCCTCTTTTGACAGCCCGCTACAAATCAGGGCATAGGGTTATGCCTTCACATTCGGTACGTTTGTACATTTTGTGTTTCCCTCAGGATTTTTTGAGACTGCTGGGGGAGAATGGACCTTCTAGTGGGGTCTTGGGGCATGCCCCTGCGGAAGAAAACCTTTACCTTTTTTAAGTTAAATGCATCAAACTGGTGCACTTTGAGAAGCTAAATCTGATTTTATTTTTTTTGCTCTGTAAACAGCTGTCATATGTCCTGCCTAAAACAATTTTATGGAATAATTTGGAGAAACAAGCCATATAAACTATTGAAGAAAAACACAGATATGAAAATAAAATACAATAAACACGAAGACCTAATATAGACAGGTATATCCTGTCTAGTATTAATTTCTGGAATAATCTGGATCATGAAACATTTTCTTTAATTTATCAAATATTCATTTAAAATAAATGAATTAACCTAGGCTACACATCATGATTAGCCTATCAATCAAAATGTGTGCAAAATAAGCAACATTTTGTATTCCGACCCATTATATTTCATGTAGCCTAGTTCTCAATTTAAAACATAAAAATAAAGTAGCATTGAAAATACCAAAAAATAAAGCTTGTAGGGCTACTATAGCCTGCTGTTTTCAAGATAACTTGCTGCGCTGTCTCAGCTGTTGATACAGATTGGTTGCCATGGCGACGTAGCGACTTTAACTTTCTAAGTTTTGCTCATCACTTTTTCCTGTTCAACTCCCTGTTACTGAGTCCTAAATATCTCCAGTGTAGCCTATACCATGGACCTATAAAGGAAGGTTCTTTCTCGTCATGTTTCCCTGTTTGACATGTGCGCTCCGAATGCACACGTGCATCGCGCGGCGTAGCGCAGACAAAAAAAATAATAATTTTTTTTTTTTTTTTTTTTTTTTTAATTTTTTTTTTTTTTTTTTTTTTGGGCAGCTGTTGGCCTGGCGGGGGGTCCCGTTGGCCTGGCGGGCCCGCCAGGCCTGTATAATGGTAGGGGAAACACTGACATTGTTGAGTCTACTGTATGTCCAGGAACATTTCCAATTGCAAAAGTAGCAAGAAAATCCTCACTTTGGATGCTTTTTTAAAATACATGACCTAAACCATTTCATTGTTTTTTGTTCATTTTCTTTTTTTTCTTTTTCTAGTTTTAGCACATTTTATAAACTGGTGTTAAGATATCTCAGATCTCTGGCTTTACTGTAAATAAACATTTGAGAGGTGACATAAAGAAACTTTGTGTGACAGTAGATAGGATGCACCATACACAGTACCTTTGCTGGTCTTGGTTTGAGGTTCCCAAGTGACAACTTGATCTAGAACAATTATTTTCTTAAATGGAACATAAAAACCCAGTCACATATTGGTTTTAGAAGCTGAAGACTGGGCAGGTTAGCCTGATGGTTAACCACTAACAAAGCAGCCAGACAGGAACATATTAGTGTTATTCACCCTGGGCTTCTTTCATTCTTATCTGCAATGTACCCCCCAAACCCTCACCGCCCTTTATTTGACTTTTGTTGAAGATACAAGAAGCCTGCTTCTGTTGGCTAACCATCAGTTAGCATCTTGTTAGCATGCCAAATAACATAACATTGTTCATAGATAATGAATAGGTGTATTTGCAGCACCGTTAACTTTCTCTCTGGTGCAGCATGGTACTCTCTGGCAGACGGGGGCCTTACTAAAAGTGGCTGATAGAACACAGCTACACACTATACAATAGCTTCCTTCAATGTGGACTCTGCAGCTCTCAGCAAAGGTCAGTGCTGTCAAGACCAACTGCTATTGGTCAGAGGACCCAAATCTCCAGGTCAAAGTTCACCCAAGCTGAAGAGGACCAGACAATCTTACCTCCTGCATTCATGAGAGGGTCCACAGATTGTGACTCGTACGTTGAAATCAACCGTAAAATCCAGCGATTAAAAAAGAATTAGACGTGTGAACTCCTGTTGAACACAGATGGAGTGATTCTTGAGCATGTGTTAACATGTTTTACACTCAATGTGTCAGAGTGAGGGAGGAACCGTCTGGAGGCAAGCCTTCAGCACCACAGTAGTCTCAACATGTGGAGTTATGTAATCCACAAATGATTTTAGTCAATTGGAGTCAGTGCCAGACTTGACACCATTTCCTTTGTCTGTGTTAAGTGTGTGTGTGTGTGTGTGTGTGTGTGCGTGTGCGTGTGTGTGTGTGCACTGTGCAGACTATTGATAGCATGAGTCACAAATACAATTGAGGGACAAATTAACTTGGCAAATAAATTGGCAGATTTGTTTTGTAATCAATGATTGAAGTTCACCTTTTAACAACCATCATTTGGTTAATTCCTTTGCTGATTTTATAGTGCTGTGTAGGGCTGGCCCGAATTATTCGAATATTCGAATACTCGTTCGGAAAATTAGTATTCGGAGCTTCGTTTTTTTTTTTTTTTTTTTTTTAACAATTTTTTTTTCAACAATTTTTTTTGCAAGAAGCTAGTACTGCAATATAATGTCATCAAATAATTTTATATTTGGATATAAAAGTTAGTAATATTGTAGTAGTAGTAGTAGTATTGCTCATTTAGGAGGATATCACTAAGTGTCATAGCGCATCCATTACTTCACCTCCGAGCGCGTAAATCTTCAACAAAATATGCAGATACTGTCAAAATCGGTTCCAGGGAGTATATAGGGATTATTAACGTTTTTTTTTTTTTTTTTTTTTTTTGATGGTGTGTTTTTCTGGAACAAATATTCAAATATTCGCTCGGAAAAACCTGAAAAATGGCATTCGGGCCAGCCCTAGTGCTGTGTCATAGTCAGCCGAATAAACACACACACACACACACACACACACACACACACACACACACACACACACACACACACACACACACACACACACACACACACACACACACACACATGTTCATTTATGCATTAGTCTGTGTGAAAAAGTATACAGATGTGTAATGTGTGTGTGCGACAGGGCTGGCAGGGCGGAGTCTTTGGTTGCGTGACAGCGGCGGATTGAATGAATTAAATGATGGAGGGATGGAGAGCGGAGAGGAAGAGTGAGATGATACAGAGTGAACCGGCCGCTGTAATCCCTTCCTCTGGACAGGAGGACAGCTGGACCAGTGTGTCAGCTAACAGGCTTCCCTGCTGCCAATCAGCTCTCCAGGGGAATTATATGGGCTGTATGGCACACAGATGGAGGGATAGGTGGATGGAGATGTGTTTTATACCGAGAGAGAGAGAGAGAGAGAGAGAGAGAGAGAGAGAGGTGAAAGCCGCTTCTGGAGAGAGCTTTTTGAACTTGACATTTGATACTACTTTATAGTTCCATATTTCTCATTAGCTTTCTTTTTTTACCCCCGTGAGCGTCGTTTCCCAAGTCCACATAACATGGGAAAGACCTTTTTAAAGAACGCTTTTTGTCCAAATCAGTTTTTGTAAAAAGCCTAGGCTCTGGAAACTAGTACGTTTAACAAAGGGGGCCCAACGTAGCCAGCAACATGCCCGTATTTATTTAGTTATTTTTTTGCTCAGCGCACACACAGTACATACAGGTTAGCAGTTCACTGATTTTGACCCAAACATATTGTTTTAACAAGCATTCTCCAGACTGGTTGTTCTTTTATTGTGGTAGGGTAAGATACAAAGAAAAGCATAGAGTTTGACTGACAGACAATTGTTAAAATGAAAATGAAAGATAACAACTGAAACTGCTGCAGTGAAAGTGAAAATGCAAAATCTACACAAGACACAACTTGTGTCATAAAAAGGTATCACTAAATAAACCAAGCACACGGTCTAGTCCGCCTCACACAGACACATCAAATCATTAGAGCTGTGAGGAGTGGAACGTCTGATTTTCTACAGCACACTCACAGCAGAATGATCCTTCCTCTGTGCCAGATGCTTGGGTTGAGGTTACATGCGTGAGCAAGTCAGCATACTTTCCAACACTGTGAAATATTCCACCAGAGAAATCAATGTGTGCATGCTTCTGCTGCTGCTTTGACCCTTGCTCAGGGCTCTGGCCTGTTACGCCGTTAAAAAAGTGTAACGGTGCCAGAAGACAAGAAAAAGAAAACTACATTTGAACTTTCTTTCCACTTTTAATTAGGGTTGTCCAGATACTAGAATTTTCAAACTCGATTCTCTGAAAAATATTCGATACTCGATACCATTTTCGATAGCCCCTCCGACAGTATGACAGGACAAAGCAGCAAATACACTTTGAATAATGGGTCATTTGCTCAATCACCATTGTTTTAACTCACTGTTTGATAAATAGGAACTTAACAGATAATACAAATATATGTTAATGTGACACATCTTTAAATAAAACAATCTGTGATGAACCTTGTAGATGACTTCCTCCTGCAATATGCAATGTCCTTCTTCATAGGCGGGCGGGCCTTAACATATAAGGCACCCCCTTTTACACTTTATAATTCCATGCACAGGTATCCACTTTTGACCTAGGTGTATCTATCTTGGGGTCTGTCCTTGGGCTAGACCCACCTTGCCTGGTGTGAATGTGTATGACTGGTGTATGTTTGAGGTGGTGGTCGGAGGGGCCGTTGGGGCAGAATGGCAGCCACGCTTCCGTCAGTCTGCCCCAGGGCAGCTGTGGCTGCTACCGTAGTTTACCACCACCAGTATGACTGTGTGTGAATGAATAGAACCTGGATCCCTCTAAAGTTGAACAGTTTAATACGTTGCTGAAGACTGACTTTTGTTGCATTGGCCTTTAACACAAGTTGAGACTTTGACACTCCTAACTTGTTTTCCATGTATCTTATATGTTATTTTGTATTGTATCTCTTACAGCGCTTTGGTGAACTGATGTTGTTTTTAAATGTGCTATAGAAATCATTTTGACTTTGACTTTCTTCATCCCTCCACGTTCCTTATGCAGGGCCCATGTTGTTGTTTATCCCATTAAGATATTCTATAAGCCTGTCTGTTATGGTCCACATGGGTTAACCTGCACCACCCCCTGTTAAGTATTCTTCTATCTCATGTAATGTCCGTTCTGTCTCTTTGTTTTGGAGGATATTAGGAGTAGGAGCGGGGATGGGAATCTAGATAGCTGTGTACAACTTTTTAGGAATGTGAGGAATTCAAAGTTCATGCTCCAGTGCATGAGTCACAGGGCAGGGAATGACTGCTGCAGTACAGAAGACCCAGCTGCACTTCTCACTGACATGGCTCCACTGTGGGCCCACTACCTGTGTGACACTGTTTGTTTTGGGGTTAGAGTTTGACCTCTGTGTGTCTCTCTGTGTATGTGTTTGTATGTATGTGTGTGTGTGTGTGTGTGTGTGTGTGTGTGTGTGTGTGTGTGTGTTTTCGTACTGCTTTGCATTCCATTACGATGTGTTCATCCTCGCTCTGCAACAATAGGGCATAGTTTACCACATAAATACTGTGTGTGTGTGTGTGTGTGTGTGTGTGTGTGTGTGTGTGTGTGTGTGTGTGTGTGTGTGTGTGTGTGTGTGTGTGTGTGTGTGTGTGTGTGTGTGTGTGTGTGTGTGTGTGTGTGTGTGTGTGTGTGTGTGTGTGTGTGTGTGTGTGTGTGTAGGCGAGACCACTGGGACATACAGGGAGTTGATTCAGCCACCCTGCTGCTGCAGTCCTTTCCAAAAGGGAGAGAGAGGGAGCAGCAGGAGAATAGGGAGGACATGATGTACGGTGTGGACGTCCCTACCTGTCTGTCTGTCTGTCTGTCTCTGCTCACTAACATGGACACTCATGGGCTGCAGCAAGTCCAGAATTATAGAAACATGTCCCTAGAGTCCTGCATAATTCTATTAGGACACACACACACACACACACACACACACACACACACACACACACACACACACACACTCAAACACTAGCCCTTTCACTCAGCCCTCAAACAGGCCCACTGTGAGCTCCATCAAGGGGACTGCACACACACACACACACACACACACACACACACACACACAGGGCACATATTAACATTACCTAAAGTGGAGCTCTGTGAGTGGAGCCAAACATCAAAGAGCCACTGTCTGTTAGGAGCAGACCAGGAGGCTAAGCTTACAGCTTACAGATTCATGGGCAAATACTGTGCCAGTTCAGGTTTGACACGGGACTCTTTATTTATCATACTTTTAGTTCAACACGAGCGTTGGCCTTTTCATGAGCATCTTTGGTAACACTTTATAATAACTATCCGTTGTAACTCGTTAATAGATTATTAGTAAACTCTTAATTAATGATTTATTAATGATTTGTTAAGTGTTTGTTTGCAGTTTGTTAAGGATTTATAACAATGGTAGATAGTTAATAGCTTAATAATTGAATCAGTTCATCTGGGAGGTAATCCGAGATTAATTGATCACGTCACGTTCAAGTCCATGGCATGCACAGTGTGTATTGAGTTTATTTAAAAATATTTGAAAATGGGGCTGCCCTCAGTTGCCCATGCACTACATAGTCTATAGCCTATTTCAGCCTCGTCGGTATCTCGGATTACCTCCCAGATGAACTGATTCAATTATTAACCTATTAACTATCTACCATTGTTATAAATCCTTAACAAACTGCTAACAAACACTTAACAAATCATTAATAATCATTAATTAAGAGTTTACTAATGATCCATTAACGAGTTACAACGGATAGTTATTATAAAGTGTTACCGCATCTTTACCTCCACAGCTGCCTGGCCTTGTCAAAGCAGCATCACGTCTGAGAGGATAAGAGGATAACCCCAGGAACATATTTTTCTGACTTCATTTTTGAATTTTAAAGGTGCTACATGGAACTTTTTAAATATTTCTGAAACAGTCTAATTTCTCCTCTGAGGATCATACATTGTACATGTAACAGCAAACGAGACCCTCAGTACAAAGAATGCTATTTAGGAACAACAGTTGGTGTAGTAAAAACACTAACGCTTTTTGTAGGGTAACAAAACACAAGTTAGAAAAAAATATCCATGGGGTGCATGCGGAACCCACCCTCCCACCCAACTATATACAGTGCTGTGAAAAAGTATTTGACCCCTTCCTAAATTCTTCTGTTTATGCTTGTTTGTCACACTTATTTGTTTCAGATCATCAAAACATTTATAATTTAAGACAAAGGCAACTCTATTGAAATCAGAATACAGCTTTTGAATTTTCATGCTTTTTATTGAATGTAAATAGTTAACCAGAATCTATTACACCCACGTGAAAAAGTATTTGCCCCCTAAACTTAATAACTGGTTGTGCCACCCTTGGCCGCAACAACTGCAACCAAATGTTTGTGATCACTGGCAATGAGTCTTCTACATCGCTCTGGTGAAATTTTGTCCCTATCTTCTTTGCAGAATTGTTTTAATTCGGCCACATTGGAGGGTTTTCAAGCATGAACTGCCTGTTTGAGGTCACGCCACAGCATCCCAATCAGTTTTAACTCCAGACTTTGACTAAGCCACTCCAAACATTTTATTTAGTTTTTTCTGAGCCATTCAGAGGTAAACTTGCTGGTGTGTTTGGGATCATTGTCCTGCTGCATCACCCAAGTTCTCTTGAGCTTGAGGTGATGAACTGATGGCCGGACATTCTCCTTCATGATGTTCTGGTAGAGAGCAGAATTCATAGTTCCATCAATTATGGTAAGCTATCCAGGTCCTGAAGCAGCAAAGCAGCCCCAGACCATTGCACCACCACCACCATGTTTGACTGTTGGTATGATGTTCTTATGGTGGAACGCTGTGTTAGTTTTACACCAGATTTAACAGGAACCAGGCCTTCCAAAAAGTTCCACTTTTGACTCGTCAGTCCATAGAATATTTATCCAAAGGTTTTGGGGATCATCAAGATGTTGTTTGACAAATGTGAGACGAGCCTTTGTGTTCTTTTTGGTCAGCAGAAGCTTTCTCCTTGGAACTCTCTCATGGATGCCATTTTTGCCAAGTGTCTTTCTTATGGTGGAATCATGAACACTGATCTTAACTGATGCAAGTGAGGCCTGCAGTTCTTTAGATGTTAGTCTGGGTTCTTTTCTTAACTCCTGGATGAGTCGTCGATGAGCTCTTGGAGGTATTTTGGAAGGCCGGTCACTCCTGGGAAGGTTCACCACTGTTCCAAGTTTTCTCCATTCATAAATGATGGCTCTCACTGTGGTTCGCTGGAGTCCCAAAGCCTTAGAATGGCTTTGTAATCCTTTCTAGACTTACAGATAACAATGACTTTGTTTCTCATCTGTTCTTGAATTTCTTTTGATCGTGGCATCATGTGCTGCTTTTTGAGATCTTTTAGTCAACTTCACTTTGTCAGACAGGTTCTATTTAAGTGATTTCTAGATTCTACAGGTCTGGCAGTAATCACGCCTGGGTGTAGTCACTAAATTGAACTCAACATTCCAAAATATGTGGTCAATCGATTGATTTATTAAAGGGGGGCAATTACTTTTTCACACAGGGCAAGGTACGGTTGAATAGATTTTTACACTTAATAAATTAAATCATAATTTAAAAACTGCATTTGATATTTACTCGGGTTATCTTTGATTAAAATGAAAATTTGTTTAAGTGTGACAAATATGAAAAAATAAAAGAAATCAGGAAGGGGGCAAATACTTTTTCACAGCACTGTATCTCTTACTGTGCTTACCTTACCTTACTATCAAATAAGTGCGCCTAGATGTATGCACTGTGTCCAACAGAAAGGAAACTCAAAGTGTGTGTTTGTGTGGAGAGATTTAATGGAGCTGCGCTGAGTGCAACATACTTCCTGAAATGAATTTGAAGAATTGAAAGTTTTTTCTCCTGCACGCGGCTATCACGCCCGGCAGTAAAGATATGACCACACAGCTCCTTAACAGGAAGTTATAGACCCAGTCTTTGTTATTGTTATCTGTTATCTCTCTTTTTCTCATCCTTCACTCTCCTGTCCTCCGTCAGCATCTATCTCTTCCCATCAGAAGATGAATAGAGGCCCTCTTTTGTTCTCCTCTCGTCTGCTTACCATCACCACTGATAGGGGAAGCAGAGGTCTATGTACCGTACATTTCCCACGCACGCACGCACGCACACACGCACGCACACGCACACACACACGCACACACACACACACACACACACACACACACACACACACACACACACACACACACACACACACACACACACACACACACACACACACACACACACACACACACACACACACACACACACACACACACACACACACACACACAGTTCTTGGGACAGCAAACATTGCCAGTGCTTTAAAAGCTCACACAGGAAAGCCCTTACAGACTTAGAAGTCCACTGCATAATTCACTTGCATATGCATACGGTTCAGTACTATATGTTGGATAAGAGCTACGCTATTACATAATGATCACACATGCACACACACACGCATTCACTCACTCCTGAAGTTGCATAAGATGGACCTGTCAGCAGCAGCTTCTACATAGCTATTCGCTGTCTGTGCCCACACACACTCATTAGCATGCTATAGTCACATATGGCCTGTGTATGTGCATGCACACACACTTACACATCCAGGCCTGTGTGTCTATTCTGTGCGTCATTAGACTATTTTGGTCCAAATCACATCAGCCTCCTCTCATGATGTTGCATCCGGAGGTTTAAATGTGTCACCTCGTGTGCATGTGTGTTGGTGCGTATAGTGATTACTATGCAGCAGCCTCAGCCCCAGACAAAAACACATACAGATCACATTAGCATGTAGCCTATTTTATGGCCCATCCATCAGTGTCCAGCTCTAATATATTACAGACCACAGTGTTGTTTGGCCAACAGCATCTCATCTAAACTCTGCCCAGGCTATGCAATGGTTATTGACTGACTCATGGCTTGGTTCATCCACCTGCTGTATTTATTATAGAGCTGTGAGTTATGTGCCTACATTTCCCATAATGCAGTTCATTGGCCTCCACAATACCCTGACTGACAAAAGCCTACTACATATCTTGACGTCATCAGAGGTTAGTATTATATTATGTAACCGATCATTCTGTTTTAAAATCAGCGTAACGATCCTATCACATTCTATAATATCAGTGATTTATTTAACTGTTGTTGATCACACAAGCAACATAGTCAGATAGAATATTCCTTCTATACTGTTTATGAAGGTTACATTGTGTTTAAAAATAGACAACACTCAGGAAACGGGGGCAGGACAAGTGTAACACATTAAGTATATTGATTTCATATAAACCTCACCAGGTCTTGGTTTACACATAACCTTGTCCATCCGGCTTTTCAATTGAGATGGATTGTATCTTCAAACTGTCATTTAACCCGTTGGTGCGTATGGGCGAATTAGGTGGTTTTGAAGCTAGAGGAATATGTCACTTCATTGTGTGCTCCGCCACCACACACAGCCATGGAGCAGACAGACAGACAGACAGACAGACAGACAGACAGACAGACAGACAGACAGACAGACAGAGCTAATGTGTTCTGTGTCTATGGGCTCAGAACACAAGAGCACTGTGTTGGTCGATTGAACAGCAGACTATGACCTAATGCCTTCGACCCCCTCTGCTAAAAGCCCTGTCACTGTTAATGGTCCTTTCTGTTGCAGATGGGTGCCTCGGACATGACTTTGCTTTATTGAAAACAATCCCCCCTCCATAGAAAGGCATTAAATGTGTCCACACAACATGACTTCATAAGCAATATGCCGATATGCAGATGACACGATACAAATCATCCCCAAAGAGCATTTATTTTGCTTTAGGCTGTAGTGCTTTTAGGAAAGTAAATCATCCCCTCCCCTGTGACCCCTTTTACTCAGTATGAATATTTGATCATTGTATCAAGCAACACATTTCCCTCTGTCTGTTTGTGTGTGTGTCTGTTTGTGTGTGTGTGTGTGTTGGTTCAAGCAAACATAGGAAACATGAGAGCAAAGTTCAGCGAGAGAGCGCAGTTCTCTTTTGCATATTTCTGCGTGTGACTCTTTGTCTTTTGCTGTGTCTACCGTTGTGTTATGCTTGTGTGTGTGTGTCAGTCAACCCTGACATTCCCATGTGTATCGGCACAGCAAAACACATTCTCATTCATTCAGTCCCATTCTACACTGTGACTGTACATTTTATCCTGCTGCGTCACACTGCTTTGGAAGCTTATTGATTGGATTTAGATCAGCTGTCATTAGTAATGCTATAGCTAACACTCCCTGTCAGATACATAAGGCTGCTAAAATGCAACAGGCTGGTTCCTAGTTTAGGACAAATGTGAACACACTCTTCCAATGATGACTGAGCTGCACCTGCACGCCTCCTGAGACTAATTCTCTCTCTCTCTCTCTCTCTCTCTCTCTCTCTCTCTCTCTCTCTCGCTCTCTCTCTCTTTCTTTCTGTCTCCCTCACAAACACACACACACACACACACCTCCACCTCCCTCTGGCTTTGACCACTCCCTGTATTCAATAACAAACCACAGGCCTGTGGGGATCTCTCTCTCTCTCTCTCTCTCTCTCTCTCTCTCTCTCTTTGTGTCTGTCTCTCTTTCTTTGCCCATCACTCGCAGTCGCAGAGCCTGATGGTGAGCATGCCACCAGTTTCTAACATGACCAACTGTTTGTGTGTGTGTGTGTGTCTTTGCCATGTGCCGAGTTGTAAGCTGAAGGGTTGAAATGAGGTGTGTGTGTCTGTGTGTGTGTGTGTGTGTGTGTGTGTTAGTTTGTGTTGTCAGAGGTGCAGAGATTATGTCGCTTGAATGCAAACTAGTGAGTGTTTGTGTGTGTGTGTGTGTGTGTTCGTGTGTGCGTTCGTGTCGTGTCAGCAGACTGATATGGTGTTTTAGGGTTATTACTATTTATTATGAGATAAGAAAACCTGTCACCTACATATAAAAAAAATGCATGATGACTTTACAACCCTATCAATGAAACATTGGCAGACACTTGCTCCAAAGGGATCAGTGAGGAGGATATGGAACTAAAGCTATTCCTAAATGCTTAACTTGTCTGCAGCCATTCCCTCTTGTCCTGCAGGTTTTGCAGCTCTCTGTAAACAGTGACATGCTGTTGACAGCCTGTGAATTGGCCCGACGGCTTAGGTGTGATCTCACAGAGAATGAGGATGTTTTGAATAACATACAAGGCTTAAGAAGTTCAAACTGGCAATGGAATCCATGGCTGGGAAGACTTTACAGTAAACTACACTACTGCTGTTGTAGTTTACTTTGTAACCTGCTCTCATTGTGGGTCATTGATAACTTACTCTCAAGTTTGTAGAATTAAAAGTATTTAAGTTAAAACACAGCAACAAGTCATCATACTATGTGTCATGTATAGGCCCAATATATATTATTTTATATTAACAGATTACAAAACCGTGTGTGTGTGTGTGTGTGCACGTGCGTGCGTGCTATGATTGTGTGGCATGGTGAAATAGACTGAATGGCCCTCTAGGAATGCCAACGATAGCATCTCTGTCAGATTAGTGCGATGGCAGCTGAACACAGGGGGACAACTCAACAAACACAGTAAAACATGGTGATAAGGGATTTAACATTGTCCGTCATTAGAAACCAGATAATTATGGCATACCTCCCAGTTTGGAAACACAACAATTAGATTGAGACGTATTTCAACTATTCTGAACATGTGATGCATTTTCTCCCATCTGCCCTACAGTACCTTTACATTGAGTGTTTATGCATGCACTTAGTCTAGACATACTCCAATAACTCTGACAGCGTACACAAGATGTCTGCTAAGGACTTTTTATGATATGACACTTCAACATAAGAGGGTGGAGGACTGCCCTGGGGCGTTGGGGGTGGGGGACGGGGGGTACTTGGAGCCGTGATTTACTGGGTGTGAACAGGATCAGATGACAGAGTCTCCCCCCCCCACACACACACATGCATACATCCACCCCACCCTACTCTTATGTAAACTAACTGAGGGAGGGTCATGTTGTGTGTGAGTGTGTAGGTTCCTGCAAGTAAAGGCATTCTTGCAAGAAGTATCTCTGCTTACTGTAGTCTCTATCTCAGACACACAAACACGCACGTACGCACACACACACACACACACACACACACACACACACACACACACACACACACACACACACACACACACACACACACACACACACACACACACACACACAAGATGGTTGGGATGGTTTTGACTTGCCTCATGCAGTTTACCTACGCCAGTATGTGTTGCTCTCAGGGTTTTTCCTGGCTCAGAATGGGCCTTTGGGGGGTCAGTACGCGACCGACTTTTTTTGGGGTCGCGACAGTAAAGGCAAACGGTTTGTGTATTTTAAGAGGGGTGTTGGGTTGGGAGAGGGGAGTTTCTGTCCAGCTCAAGAGCATTTCAGTCAGCCTGTCAATCACTGTGTTACCATGGCGCTCACTGACGCTTATGAAATCACAATAAACAACCTATATATGAAGTCAAAATACTAATAATGACTAGGCCTACCTGTTTAATACTTTAATGGTTTCTAATTGATCTAAACCATGGAAGAAGGTAGGGCTGCTCAATTATGAAAAAATCATAATCATGATTATTTTGAGTAATCACATTGTGTTATCACGATTATTAAAGACAGTTAATCATTGATTTAAGAACATTATGCATTTATTTTACTTTTAACAAGGTTTTTTTCTAAAAACACCATGACTTTGGACTTTAAACAAAGGCCTAATTGAACTGAAAACAGGGAGAATAGAAATAGGCTAAATAAGTGAAACATATTTTTAATAATTTAATAAAAATATGTCAAAATAAAAATAACCAGTTGTAAATGGTGTTGATAGGGCACGTCTTTTGCTAGCATTGAATGCAAGGGCATGATTTATTTATGTCTCATGGAGCTGGCTGGATAGGCAGTTGCATTGTAGTGTTGACAGTTGTGGTGGCAGGAGTTAAGGAGCTTTAAACTTCCTGTGTTTTTATTCATTGATTGCTTGGTCATAGACCACTATGACTCGACTTAAAGTGAATAAACAAATTGGTCGGGATGTTTAGAGGTGCAGATCAGGTCGTAGGCCTATATCACTTTTCTTTCTCTCTCTCTGTCTCTCGGTCGCGTATGTCATGTTACTCGCGTGTCCGCGCGTGACAAATCTTGCACATTATTTTAGTTTGTTGTGAACTTGTGAGTCTGAAGTGTTTTCAGACAACACAATTAGTTTTACCTTTATTCTCGTCATCTAGAAGTTTTTCAAAACACCCGGCAATGCGCAACATCTCCCTCGTACTCTCTGGACTAGCCGTTAGCGAAACTATCAGGTGAGGGAGGGGCCGAGCGGAGCTCACGGCTGAAAGGGTTTGCTGCATTTATAAGCCTGCATGCCCCGGCGAGCGGAACAATGATAGTTTAATAACGATTATCCCCGACCTGATTTCTTTTTTTACTACTGAGATTGCAAGTAATATGACTGGAATGGCGCGGAAATGGAAACACATTTGGAGCCGTTTTAAGTAGATTTTTATTTATTTATCTATATATATAAAAAAAAAACACTTTGGCGCTGAGGATTTTCCTTTGGGGGGCGCTAAAATTCCTTTGGCGGGCGCCAACATTTTTTGAATGCAGGAAAAACCCTGGCTCTTGATTAGGGTTGTGCTAAAACAAATGGTGATATTTATTTTTGCGATGTGTTCAGTATCGTCGGGTCCAAATATCGATATTTTGAAGAAAACAATTGGAATTTGTCCGACTCAAATTGTTGTTGTCCGCTGAATGGTCAATACTTTATATTGTGGTTTGATCTATTAAGACTGTCCATATCACACACAGCAACTTGTATCTCAGCTCTGTTTGCACATTTTCAGTCAACTATGTGGAATATCAGAATATGCCTCGTATCGCAAAGTATCGTGATACATCATATCCCATGTGTATCATATGGGGAGATCTTTGCCAATACCCAGTCCTTCTCCCGAGGCTTCCTGGATGGTCTTGGTTGTGTGGTCCAGTTTTTTATCATTCTTTCTGTGTTTTGCTAGTTCTGTTTATAGCAGAGAGGCTGTTGTGTGTGTGTGTGTGTGTGTGTGGGGGGGGGGACAGAGAGGGGGGGACAGAGAGAGAGGGGGAGAGAGAGAGAGAGAGAGAGAGAGCGTAGGCTAAAAGTCCCTTGTCAGCTGTCTCTGTGTATCAGCTGGAACAAAAACAGAAGTGGGGCGGCAGAATGAAAGAGGAAATGGCCTCTCTCTCACACACACACACACACACACACACACACACACACACACACACACACACACACACACACACACATGCACAAAGTAGTGCCATGTCCTCAGGGACCAATAGGACATTCACATACCCTTTTTCACATTGAAGGGTAAAGGCCAATCATTGGGGCACTGTAAACTCCCCGGGCGGACACTGTACACTTGCATAATGATGAACACTAATCCAGATTACGCGCTTGTTGGTAAATATTGCGAATGACGATTATTCTTAATCGCGACGAGCTGTGCCAGCAATATCAGCAGCACTATTCAACTGTTCACTCTCCTGTTGAACGTTTTGATCACTTCTGACCAGTTAAGATCAAACAGTAGACAAGTATTTCTGAATTTAGTTTTAAAATGTCGTCACTTCTCCAGCCTGACAGTGACAGTAAGAGGAGAAGCCAGCAGCAACAACAGCAACCACACCGTCCTCAAGTCATTCAAGCAGCAACCTGAGCCACCACACACACACACACACACACACACACACACACACACACACACACACACACACACGGTGGCCCATGGTAACTGAGTAAGCCGAGGATTTACAGGAAGTGTCCCACCTCTCTTAGAAAGTGACATCATAGGTGAGCCTTTCCACACAGGCCACATAACACTTAGTTTTTCCACACCGTGTTGATACTCTCTACGTTAATACAGCCTGTACTGCATGAAGAATTCACCCATGATGCCAGCTCTGCAAGTACTTTTCTGTCTTAACATGCGGCGCTTTGTAGAGCTTTATTTAGGTGACAGATAAAAGGAAAGGGGTGAAAAAAAAATCCCCTTAAAAAAAAAAAGTTCTGTTAAGCATTTTTGCAGAGCCATCAGAAGACGTTCTCTCTGTGTGTGGAGTATATCTGCTTTGATTGAATGGTTCACGCTGTCAGAAAGACTTTCCTGGAGAAGAAACTCACTTTGTAGTAGACATCTAGTCTGAAGCAGGCTCTCAAGCACTGACTGGAATGTTGTAGTTGTGCTTGTAAATCAGGGACATGTATAAGTCATCACTTAGTCAATATGCTGTTGATACGTTTGGATCTTCTCATGTTCTGGTGGAACTTATTGAGGATTTTTATGGAGTGATACGTTCTGCTGGTCATTGATGTATTGTTCTAGTACTGGTAATCTAGACCTGCCACTGGCCAATTTGAAATTTGCTCAGCATGTCTGGACACGATCCATTGGAGCTCATAAACTATGTTATATATATATATTTTTTTTTTGAAAGATATCTTTTGGGCATTTTTATGCTTTATTGATAGTGCAGAGAGACAGAGGTGAAATGGGGCAGAGAGGGGAGAGACATGCAGAGAATGACCGCAGGTGGGAATCGAACCCGGGTCTGCTGCTGGGCCCGGCTTGGGGGGAGGGGGGGACGCCCTACCAACTGAGCTAAGGGAGCCCCCATGTCGGAAAAATTCTGACTTACCTGACTTACTGACTAAATCGTTGAATCTGATATAGGCGGGCCAGAGCCCTATGTATGGGGCTCTGGGGGCGGACCTAACCGGGTGACGACAGTGCTGGGCATGAAAACAACAAAGATGGATACGGATACGTTGTTTAAGTTTGACAAGGCTCGACATTTAATGACTTTGAAGACGGCACTCAAATTTTCATTAACAAGAAAAGAAGAACGTTCTGTTTTGCCGACCGACCGCGACAAAAGTTTAATTTACCAGTTAAACCCGCTGTTCGCTAAACGAACAGGGCTTAACACGTCACCTTGTTCAATGCTCTGATTGGTTGTGGTGCTACCCAATTGCGAGCAGTGGTATTTGAAATGGATGCCTAGGTGCCGTCCCATGAGTTGGGAAGATCTATTGATCGTGGCCAGACCCGTACATCATTCTAGATGTGGGTCTGGATTTCCAGGCTAGTATTGTTCTGCATAAAATAATGAAACATATCCATCACACGTTCTTATAAAGCAACATGAGGTCTTCAAATGTTTTTAATTTTTTCAACCAAAACCCAAAGATATTCGCTTTACCATCAAGGAATCCAGCAATTCATGTTGTTGCTTTAGAAGTTGTATCACAACACACCCTGATATGTTTCCATCAATCAAGACGTATAATGGCCCAGCTCACACTTTCAGCTATTAGCCGGGTGTCTTCATACACCGTCTTAGTATCTAGTGATGTCAGCGCGTGTCCCATGTGACCACTCATAATCTAAAGTCCACATAGAGGCAATGCATTATGCTTCATAAACTGTCCTGTGCTTGTTTCACAGCCACAACCTAAAGTCAACCAGTTAGCGTAGTTGGAGGTGGAAAAAACATATAGACATTAAATTGCCAATATTTAATTTTTTATTTTCTCTCTGGTTTTGTTTAAATCTACTGTCCCCCTTACAAGCAGACCCTCATCATTGCCTCCCAGCATTACAAGAAGATCATTTTGAGTATGATGACTATGAAGCATACGCACAGCTCTTCAGGAGAAGTGATCTCACCCTGTGTGTGGCTCAGGATAAACCTCTCACGTTCCTCTAACTGTTTTAGTCGTGTTACACCAGGGAGGAGGCATTTGTCTTTGCACATTTCTCAGATAATTATAGATGCCCGCAGCAGCAGCAGCAGCAGTTGTGGCTGCAGTGCCTTGCTCGGAGGCACAGTTTAGATTCTAGAACAGAACTAGCAGCTGGCCTGTATCTGGTTTCCTGTGTGTAGAGCGTTTTGGCAGAGAAATGATTATGGGTTAATGATTTATGAGTGAGAGTAAACATCTCATCATTTACCCAATACAACCTTAGATTGCTTTTAAATGTTTAACCAAGAAGGAAGATCAGATCAGATCCAGGGTCAGGCAGAGTTTGTATCACCAGACATGGTACCAGCAGTATCAGCAGTCCAGAGAGGTTCCATCCACACACACATACACACACACATGCACACGCACACACACGCACACACACACGTACATGCACATACACACACACACACACACACACACACACACACACAGGGCTTTACAGTGTGTGTTTTCACATATGATAGGAACAGCACAGAATGCAGAGTGATTTTTGGGGATTAGGTCTTCTTGTGTTAAGTCATGCGTCGCCCTGACAACCACCATAGGAGCTGTGCTGGTGTCCTGCCAAGGTTAAGCTTATGGAAACCTCCACTCTCTCTCTGTCTGCCTCATTCACTCCCTTCTACATTCACAGCTTTTCTCATAGACTTTCCCCAAATCATCTGATACATCTTCTTTTTAAAAAAAAATTTCTTAGGTATTTTTTAGGCATGTTTATGCTTTATTGACAGTGCAGAGAGACAGAGGTGAAATGGGGCAGAGAGGGGAGTGTCATGCAGAGGGAATCGTACCCGGGTCTGATTATCTGATACATCTTCAACTTCCAGGTTTTTTTTTCCACTTGATTTTCCACACAAAATGCTCTTTTTTCGAAGGGTGGAAGATTTGACGTCGGTACAACAGATTTTTACTGAAAGTCGCAATTTATCCAGCGATAGTGTTTTTTTTTTCCTCTGGAGCAGACTGGACAGACCAGTGAGGTTTACAGTAAACACGGCCGATCCATTCCACTTATGGAAAGTAAAGTACAACAGAAAAGTTTGGAGAAAATGTTAGTGAGCTGTTACACCAGAGAAGGGAGTGGACTGCAGGTTTGATCTATGATGGATTTCAATTCACATTCTAACTTGTACTCTAACAAAATAAACACCAGTAAATTAAATTAACTTTTTCCAATATTATGACATGGACTATTTCATTCTTTTTTTCTTTAATAGCAGAGGCAACTGTCATTGATTTATCTAAAACTATATTGTATTCACTTGTGTAGAAGAAATAGTTCATGAGGCTTTTTCCAGCAATTGCCCTGACATAAGTAGCAGAGTCTTAACGAGCCCTAAATGATAGATTAAAGTGGTTACCATTGATTCCCCCTGGCTTTAATTGTTTACTGACATGTACCTTTAATCCCTTAATTCAATTGACTTCAATTGTGTAAATTCCTAAAGCGGCTTCAGCGCCGAGGTGTCACCTGTATTGTACCATTCAGTCACTCGGTTAGCTAAATAGCTCCGACCTTTCTTTTATAAATGTGTATGTACACATGTGTATGTACACATGTATATGTTCATATGTCATTTATATAATTTGTATTTATACATATATTTCAGTGATTCTTGAGAACCGTGACAAAAGGTCGTCTTCAACATGTAACTGCTGTTATGTTTAAAACTAAAAATATTTAAAATTGTAGATCTTATTAGGGATTAAGAATAGAATGTCTGGAGCACAATTATTCCCTTAGATTAAATTTAAACATTATTATGTCAAATATATGACACTTGTTATCTTCTCACGACGTCCAAAACAGTGTGTCCTCAGAGAAGGTTTCAATCTTTCATATGCAATAAAACCTATTAAAATGTACTTTAATGATTAGAAAGAGCTTTTTTCTTCAAAAGCAACACTAATTCATCTTTCATATCAATAAAAACGGTTTTTGCTACAACACATTTATGTTTTATAAGGATTTTAAGTGGTGGGACAACTTTACTTTACGTCAACACCGTCAGACATTTCATTATGTAAAATGTAATAAAATTAGGCGAATAGGGGTCAGCTGTCACTTTGAAGGACCTCTTGTCAAATTCTACCTCTGCAGAGTACATTAGGGTCAGACAGGCTCTGATAAGTGTTGTAGTTTTAGAATATTTTACATTCCGAATATTGAAAGTCCTGTGTCACAACCATGATATGTCAACACCGACTTACAATTTCTGAAGAAGTTATTTGAAATGTTTTGATAATTTTATTTTCCTGAAGTAGTTCATACTAGCACCTAACATCAACAGAAAAACCAAATGGCTACTAGATACATTCCATTTGTTATGTTTAAGAAACGTTAAATATGTCACCACCGTCAGACATCTGACGGTGGTGACAGGCCAATGACGGTAAAAAAAACAAAAGCTGGTAGGTTGTGTCAAAGCTTAGCTCAGTAGCTTAGTATATGTTGGATACATACAGGTACATGTCATTTAATTTGCCTAAACATAGGGTTTGTATTTCTTCAACCTTGCACCCTGTTTTGTCCCTCTTCTCAGAATCACTGATTTATTAGATTGTGTGCGAAAAAGAAAAAAAAAATACTTCAGTCGAAAATAACAAACACTTATCTCAGCATCAGCTTGTTATTATTAAAATAAATGGCCAATTATATGTTATCGATGAATATGACGACACTTTCATGTTAATATTTGAATATGCTCATGTGTATTGTTTACATCCACTAACGGTGTGTGTGTGTGTGTGTGTGTGTGTGTGTGTGTGTGTGTGTGTGTGTGTGTGTGTGTGTGTGTGTGTGTGTGTGTGTGTGTGTGTGTGTGTGTGTGCGTGCGTGCGTGTGCGTGTGTGTGTGTGTGTGTGTGTGTGTGTGTGTGTGTGTGTGTGTGTGTGTGTGAAGGCAGATTAAAAAGAAGCTTGTCCTTCACCGCTGCTGTTTTAAACACACACACACACACGCACACACACACTGGAGCATTTGCTAACAGACCGCACAATAGAAAGCGCCTCCTCTGTGGATTTCCTTCCTTTGCTGAGAGCAGATCATTTCCGATGAGGCCTCACCACCAGATACTACCTGGTGGTGGGGAACAGTAGCTCGGAAGGTCAAACATCCCTTTTTGTTTTCTTCCTCTTGTCAACCCGGGGATCCAAACCCCTCCTTGTGTAGGACCCAGGGCCAGGCTAATGAAAAGCTGCTGCTAGCTGTGGTCATGTGGGGAATCCACTGCAAGAATAGAAAAGCTTAAAGGGGGACAAACTGGTGGAGCTAAAAAGTGTCCAAAAAGGCAGTGACTGACCATACAACATTAACATCATGTCAGCCCAGATGAAACACTGTATACTAAACACATGCACACAAACACATGCACACACACACACACACACACACACACACACACACACACACACACACACACACACACACACACACACACACACACACACACACACACACACACACACAGAGCAGAAGCAGTGTGGAAGTTGAAAGGGTATTGCCCTTAAATATGGAAAGTGGGGTCAGTGTTAGTGAGCAGCAGCATGGCTTTGTGGTAAAGGCAGTAGCAGCAGTAGTGACACACCCTGTACAGTGAACCGATGGAACAGTTAGTCTGCCAGTCAGGCGTGTAATGAGTCGGCCTATGTATAGTTTAGTAATAAATCATTGATATATTTGCCGCCTCGGAAAGCAGCCCATTGTTCTCTCTGTGTATGAGCATTGTAGGCCTTTGTCAGGACTATGATGTTTGATGTGCTCACTGACTCACTGATGTAAGTCTGAGGACTGATTAACTCAATAACTTGAATGGCTTTCCATGTGGCTGATTGACTGGCTGATAGTTGACCTATTGACTGTCTATAGAGTATGTTACCAGTCAATGCAGTAATGTTTTGGAAACAAACAATGTAAAATGCAACAGCCTGTGGACATCTGAAGTGAACATTCAACACATGATTGTTGATCTTATTTTATTATGAATTCATCTGATCCTCCACCGTCTCTGGCTGCATTGTTTTGCTCCTGTTCAGCCTTACCTCCAGTGTCCACTGGACACAGTCATGTCGCGTGAAATGCATTTTTTAATGTGTATATATAAATGCCTACATTATTGGACAGTTACTGTGAATTTAATATTTAAATACACTTCAGGTGAATAGGTTGATGATAACTATATAACCGTGACACATTGCCAGATAATATCTGACATTAAAACAATTATTTTACTTAATTAAAACATTTTCAGAAATGTTTTGAATAAATATGCAAATTTGGAAAGTTAGGCTAAATGTCCATTTTTGGACTCTTTATTTATGCTAGTATGAAGAAAGACATGTTATGGGGAAATAAATAGACGGAAATCTCAAAATTGACCATTGCTTGAAAAAATGATGTTTTTGCCTACTTTAACGGTGGCCTTTTGCCTTGACATACTGAAATCCAATATTCCCTAGATTGTTTTATGTCACAACAGTCTGTGAAGAAGGAGAAGGACTTCTACAGTGTCCCCTCTGCATGTAAACACTTAACAGAAAATGTTTTTACTAAATCAAACTGAGATGGCTGCATAACATATGGTGACACACAACCACAAAGTATCAGCTCCTATCAAAAAAGGATTTGAATTACAATATTTGTCTAAAAATCTCATAACTACTGTTTATAGTGCCAATGTGGCTGCTGCTGTATAATAGGCTACTTTAAGATGCTTTATTTTGTTAATAACATTTCCATTTGTCCCTTAGAGCTGTGACTATGTTGGTTCTGAACCTGTTGAAACAGATAAGGGCATTCTCCCAAACCTACCAATGACTAAAATACAATTTAACGTATTTTTTAAGGGTCCAAAACAGTAGTACACAAACACCCTTTTGGTCATGTAATGTAGTTTACCATGTACTCCATTCTCCTATTGAAGAATAGTCCAGCAGAGGGGGCTGTGGAGTTATGTCTGTAACTTGTTTGGATTGCTTCTGTTTGAGGGAGCTGAATGACCAAAAAACATTTGAAAAGTCCACTTACTTTATAAAAACCTCCTGTCATGTCATATCTTCAATTCATTTCTATGGTAGCTCTGCCACACACAAAAAGGCTTAGGATCATAATTTACTGAGGATTAAGGGCTGCATGTATTAAGTAAAGGGCTGTGATGTTAATATGTTCTCTTGCATTAATCTTTGGAATAAGACCTGAAAGTCTAACTCTGCTGTTTGAAGAATGTAAAGCAGGACACATGAAGAGAGGGCATATATATTAGGTGTTAACTGTAGACGACAGATAGAGAATGTTATAAAGATGGAGATGAGACAGATTAACAAAGTGAGTGTCTGGGCAGAGAGAGATTAATCTGGCTTTAAAATGACACACAACATGACTGGGCAGATTTCCCCTGTGTCAGCCCAACTCCCACTTGAGCTACTGAGGGTGTGTGTGTGTGTGTGTGTGTGTGTGTGTGTGTGTGTGTGTGTGTGTGTGTGTGTGTGTGTGTGTGTGTGTGTGTGTGTGTGTGTGTGTGTGTGTGTGTGTGTGTGTGTGTGTGTGTGTGTGTGTGTGTGTGTGTGTGTGTGTGTGTGTGTGTGTGTGTGTGTGTGTGTGTGTGTGCGCGCGCGCGCGTGAGGGTTTGTGTGCGCGCGTGAGGGTGTGTACGTGCACAAGCTTTGTGCGCTTTATGCTTCTGTGTTGTTGCACCAAGGGTCCTGCTGCATCTCTTTCATACATTGTAATCCAAGCTAAAACTGTGCCCCCCTGTGGTAGAGAGTGACATTACATTAAGGTTGTTATTGGTGTATAGGAGTTCTCCTCCACTTCTGTCACCATGAATTATTACTCTTAAAGGTACAGTGTGTACTTTTATTGGCATTTTTCAGAAAACACCTGTTATAAATGGAATTTAATATACATACGTATGTTTATTAGTGTATTGAATTAGTGTTTTAACTTAAACTAAGCCTGTTATAAAGGGGCAGGTTGCATCACCATGTTGCACCACCATGTTTCTACAATAGCACAGAACAGACAAACTCAACAGCCTTTAATACATTTTATAATGGGTATGCCGGAATGCACCTGTTGGAAAACGAAGGAGTACTATAGAATACATAGCTAAATAAATACATATTTGCTTCATCACTAGAAAGTCTTTTGGCAGTGGTGATGCCATCTTCAGTACCTAGCTTCTTGTCCTCGAAGGCCACCGTAGCTTCTGTAAATTCTGAGAAAGGGAGGGGTTATCAAGAGAGCATTGCAATCTAGAATCTGAGCACTAGATGCTGCTCTATAGCTAAGATTAAACACTGTACCTTTTAAAGGTCACATGGTATGCTCTTTTCAGGTTCAAAATTGTAATTTGGCTTTCTACTATAAACTTTTTTCATGGTGAAGAGTAAAAAAGTGCCATCGTTGAATCTCCTTTTTTCAGCCTCTGTCTAAAACCTCAGTTTTTGAGCTTGTCTCTTTAAGCCCCGCCTTTCAAACAGCCTAGTCTGCTCTGATAGGCCCGTTTGAATGTATCTGCCAGTTTAGATTCAGGGGCATCTGGGGGTGTGCTTATCACAGGTGGCGGTAGTGCTAAGTTAGGTTGGAAATGACATCATAAGGGTAGAGCAATCTGACTGGAGTTTTTGACCACAGGCTTTCAGAAAGGTGGAGATGGAGAAAAGAGTGAGGGTTGTTTTTCTCATACGTTGAGTCTCTAGTCACATTGAGGAACCATAATAATAAAAAATACTTTTTGTGAGATTTCGGTAAACAGAACATGGTGTTTGGTGTTTTGTGCCCCCCAACGGAGCCTTCAAGGCAGCTCTGGTTAAGGTTAGGGTTGAGGTTAGGGGATAGGGCCTTTTCAGTCAGCGCTGCCTTGAAGGTTGGGGGGCACAAAAAACTATCAAGCAAAGAACACATTGGTTATGTCACAGAACCATTTGATTCTGCTGAAAAAAAAACAATATAGGATGAGGCGGCCTCTCTTTTGCCTATTCTCATGTCTCATTGTTCAAAGACCTACTTCACCAGTGGAAATATGAAGGTGTATTGAACTCTGAGATCCTATGTAGTATAAATGTGCAAAATGTTTAGAAATCGGTTCATCCTAGCCTGAGAAAAGGCAGAAAGAGTGTTTTATGGTCTCACAGTGCGTTTACATGCAGACTCATAATCGGGTAACTAAACGAATAAGACCTCAACAGGACTTTTAAACTGCATGTAAACTAGTTATCCGATCTACTTCGGACACAAATCGGCACAATAACGGACAAGAGAAGTCGGATAAGAACACCTAGATAACTCGTTCATTGTCGGCTTTCTCTCTGCATGTATACAGGGATCGGACATCGCATATCGGACTTCTCGTTCTGTGCTTGTGTGCCTGCGCGTCATAGACATTATAATGTCTATGCTGCGCGTGATAGGGTTATTGACGGAAGGGAACCGGACGTGGCTCTAAAACCACTTGTTGAAAGCATGGTTGAAAGGGCTACAGCGCCACCTAGCATAGTGGAGACAGCCATGCATCGGACATTTATCCGATTTCTGAAAGGCCATGTATACTCAGACAAGTGACACGGTCCGTTCGAGTGTCTTGTTCGATATATGTGATAATCCAATCTAGTCTGTAGGGTTAGACTGTCTAACCCTACAGTTTGTCCAGTTGTGATGTCAGATTCTCAGGCTAGGATGAACCGATTTCTAAAAATGTTGCACATGTATACTACATAGGATCTCAGAGTTCAATACACCTTCATATTCCCACTGGTGAAGTAGGCCTTCAAGCGTTGGACAGCCATCATTGAACACTTCTCTCTCTCTCTGTGTGTGTTTGTGTGCAGCCATGGCAGAGCTAGACCTGAGCCTGAGTGATGCGCTGACAGACAGCGTGGCCCAGGCCGGCCCAGAGAGCAGGGTGGAGAGGGACTTTGTGGCTCAGCTGGAGGCAGAGGCCTTTGACGACCAGGTGGGAGAGACGGTGGGCAAGACGGACTACATCCCCCTCCTGGACAACACTGACAGCAGCAGGCCAGGTGAGACACTCATAGTAATGGATAGGATTTATATAGCGCTTTCTATGGAGGTCACTCAGAGACGCTTAAAGATGAGAGACTCATAGGAGGGAGCGCAGTGCCGTATACAGCCCCCAGAAAAAAAATTAAGAGACCTGTCTGGATTTTTCTCTTAAATCTTTATCTCTTCGTTGCTTATTGAAAATGCTCTAAATGATAATATTTGTATTGTGAATTTGGTAGAAATGTTGTCAGTAGGTCATATTATAAAATCAAAATGTTCATTTTACTCAAACATATGCCTCTAAAGAGTAAAAACAAGAGACACTGAACATTTGGAGTGGTCTCTTAATTTTTTTCCAGAGCTGTATGTTCCATCCTGTGTTAACCCAAACCTGAGTCCATTCCTCCATGTATAATAAGCATGGGGGGCCAAGTAACCTCTGTCTGTCTCATGACATGAAATATTCCTGAAAGACATTATGTGTTTGAGTGCACGGGGATCCGTGAGCACAATGCAAATCTGTTATGTTATGTAACATGAACCGCGGCAAGGCTCTGAAAATGACTGATAGTAACAGACACCGCTGGACACTGGCTGACATTTTGGATCTGCCGCATTGCCATTCAGCCACGGGGAGGGGGGGGGGGGGATAGGAGCTAGAAGATAGCCAGAGCTGTGGCCGCTGCTCTGCTTAGCTTGAGGTGAAACACGTGTCCCTATACTATAGTGTCAGTGTACAAATGCCTGGTCCCATGAGTCCTTGACCAATGTGCCTGGTGAAAAAAAGGTCTAGGTCATGGGCCCCAAAAAGTATTTCAGTTTTAAAGGAATGGTGGGGGCGCCCTTAGCTCAGTTGGTAGGGCGTCCCCCCCATGGGCCTCGGCCAGCAGCGGACCCGGGTTTGATTCCAGCCCGCGGTCGTTCTTTTCATGTCACTCCCCTCTCTGCCCCATTTCAACTCTGTCTCTACACTATCAATAAAGCATAAAAATGCCAAAAAAATATCTTTAAAGTACTGGTCAAAGAGTAGAATAGAGACAAGACTAGTGAAATAATATGTTTTCCTTTTGGGTTAAGGTTTTATTTAAATCAATAAAGATGAGTCAAGCATTTCCACATAAAGATCCAAACTAATAGCGTTAGAAAGAATAAGTTTGTCTGCAAATTAGCTTTGTGCAGGTGTTTCACAATAAGCTGTGTGTCAGCTGATACATCTTGTTTCCAGAATAGAAACTTTTTTTAGCACACTCATTTTTTTCAGAGACTAAGATTATGTTGGCATATACCATAGGTCCATGGCATATACTGATGCACATGGAGTTATGGTGTCAAAGATATGACAGGATTTACCAACATGATACGGGCAAAAACACAGCAACATTTGAACAGAATGGTCGTCAATAGCCACACCTCCTAAACATGTTAACTTTTGTTTTTGCATTATTACAACAGGCTCACAAGAGCTTTGATACCCATCTTTTAGAGAAAAACACGAGTTGTGTGAACAGACATTGAATATACATGTAAAGACACTGTTCCACTAACAGCTAAGCAAATAATAATTAAAACTGTTAAAAACTAGTATGATCACCACTAGTTGGTTTGTTTACCACAAATAAACAGGAATGGATGGTAGGGCTGCACAATTCATCAGCAAATGTAATTGAAATTGCAATATGACCTACTGCAATTCTCAAATGGTTGGAATGTGCAATATTTGTTGAAAGCTAAATCTTTGTCAAACGACCATTTTATATGCTACAGAGATGTCCTGCCTATACAACAGACTAAAGAAAACATCTTTGTTTGGTACAGTTTCCCACAATAAATCTCACCATAATCATTTGAGTTTTTCAATAGAAATGAGAATAATGATGTAACAGTGATCATTCCCTCTATCATATCGCATCGGTCACAATTCTCTCAATGAGATATTGTTTCTAAATCTTTCAGCACTAACAGATGGGCACAGGAATACATAGTTAAACAGGGATGTAAGAAAGCAGGAAGATCAACATTAGCTGGTAGGGCCGGGGGGAAAAAAATCTATTCACTAAAGAATTGTGATTTTAGGAATGGACTCTTTTTGGGGGAAATCATCAGACTTGGCGAGATTTGGTTTCAGGTTTTCAAAAGGCCTTTTTCATGATGTCATGTTCGTCTTGTTTATGCTGTTTGATGCTGCTGTTAATGTCGATACATGTCAAAGACTGACTGACAGGATGTGCCTCGTTTTTGGAAATATGACTCATGACATACTGTCTTCAACTTGTTCTGTTTTAAAGGTTCAGTAAGCGGAATGGTTCTTTTAGCTAACTAAGTGTGATAAAACATGATAAAAACCATCAAAACAGACCTTGGGAAGGATTTTTACCTGCTCCTCCATTGTAGGCGCATACACATTCACCCATCTGTCGCTCTGCACGTGCCCCGGCAGTGGACGGGTGCCGGTTTGTAGCGTTCTCTCTTCTGATTGGTTATCAGTAGTGGGATCCCCGAAAAAAAATTGCCGATTACATTCAGAGCGAGTGACTGAGAGATCGGCTTTATGAAACGGGCACACTATATAAGTGATGACTGTATGAATAAAGCGATTTAACACTTATATTAACATAAATAAATGTCTCACTTCACCTTTAATAAATAAATGGAATGGAGGACAACAGAGTAGGCCACCGTCCCAGCCCTATTAGCTGGGTGAAATAATAAGCAGCTGAGTGAAGAAGCAGATAAAGTGAAGTGACAGTGGAGCGGGCCTGACTCAGCTGGCGGGCCTGTTTTACTTACCCAGACACTGTGTTCAGACAGTCAGTCAGACTGTGTGTGGGCACTGGGCAGTGACAGCCGGCTGTAGGACAGGCCCGTGGGTGGCTCTACCAGTGATCAACTGTGGCACGCTTGTGTGTGCATTAGGGACAAACACAGACATGCTGACAAGCCAGAGTGCCAAACAGCAGGGCCATGGCGCTCCAAAAAAATGATTGTCCACTGTCAGAGAGAGAGAGAATGTATATTTAGTATGTAGTGTAGTAAGTATGTGATTTGGAATGCAGGGTAGGTGTATGGGTGAACTAGAGGCAAACTGTGAAGTGCTTTGGATAAAAAGCAGTCCCATTTGCCACGTGTGCTATGTGTGTTCCAGCCGTGTGTCTGTGTCTTGATGTGCGCACCAGATAAATAAAGTGCAGTGATTCAGCAGTCAGATGTCACACAGTGTCAGCCTTCTCCAGTGTCCAAACCCCTGACACCGGCCAATATGTGCTAGCCCTCTGCCTTCCCCTGCCTGACCAGAGTGGGCCTGTGTGTGGTTATTAACAGCCAACCCCTACAGGCAGTCAGCACAGATAGCCACTGTAGCGAGGTGCCCTTTATAAAGCCTTCAAAGTCCGGGTCAATGCTTTCCATTAGATCGCTGTCTGTCATATTTCCGCAGACACAAACCAATACGATGCGCTTAGATTTTTTTCAATTTGTCCAAGCTATTAGCTCTCAGATGGATAGTATAATGTGTTTGTTGCTTGTTCGTGTGTGTGCGTGTGTGTGTGTGTGCAGACTCGGGTGCTGCGATGGAGAACGGACAGCAGGGAGCTCATGGGGTGCAAAAGCCTGGTAAGACATCATATCCCACAATTCCCTCTGCTGCCGTCAGTTAGTCTGCTAAGGCATGCCTGGTCGTCATGGTCTTTTCATGTCATTTGAGTCCTCTTTACTAAGTTTTGTTCCTCACTTCAGTTTCGATGTATTCGCTCTTTCAAAGCATGATGTAAGCAGCTCTCTCACTGCTCTCCATCATACTCCTTCACTGTCGCACCACAAGGCTACTGCTCTTTCTGTTTAGAAAGCCTTAGCCTTCCAGTCTGAGTCGTTCATCTGAAGAAAATATGGTAGAGAAATAATGTAAACATGTCAGTCACGTTCACGTCCTAGCACAGTGTGTATTGAGTTTATTTAAAAACATTTGGAAATGGGGCTGCCTTCAGTTTCCCATGCACTGTGTATAGTCTATAGCCTATTTCAGCCTCGTCTGTGGAAATAAAGATAACTGGACAAGAGTTCTTCTGCTTCGTTCCTCTCACTGCATTTAAATGCATTCACTATATTACAGAGAAATATGTCTTGTTAAAGAAAAAGAGCACCAAGCCCAACCCAGCATAACAGTTTATTTTAAATTAATATTTTTATGGAAAATTCATGTGTTTTTCTTCAATAGCTTCTAATTCATCCGACCCAGTGTCTCCAAATTATTTGTTCACACAAAATTCCTCATATTTAGCCTCTTAATTTTCCTCTCAAAGTGCACCACATTCATGCATTTCACTTTAAAAGGTACAAAAAAATCTCCTGGAGGGGGCATACCCCGGACCTCCCTAGTAGGGTCTGGTTCTCTGCTGGCTACTATTTTCACACAGCAGGACATTGGAGGCTATAGCGAAAAAACACTGGCTGTGTGAAGGACATTTAACAATAGTCAATAATTTGGGCAAATCTGTCTGCCTATCTTTCTCACTCCGCTGCACACTCAGTCACTACTATCCACGCTTAAAGGAAGCAGGATTAAAACACTGGACTAAGATGTTCAAATGTATTTAAAAAAACAAACAAACAAAAAACATACTTCGATAAAGATGTTAAAATGTT